>NW_026652278.1:38365455-38412853 GCF_009828535.3 Hylobates moloch
AAAAATTAGCCAGGCTTGGTGGCACATGCCTATAGTCATAGCCACTTGGGAGGCTGAGGTGGGAGGATCACTTGACCCCAAAAGTTCAAGACTTCAGTGAGCTATGAACACATCACTCCAGCATGGGTGGCAGAGTGAGATCCTATCTCAAATTTAAAGAAATTTGAGCCTGTCTCAAATTAAAAGAAAAAGGAAACCTGGGGAAGAGAAGGAGACTCTAAAGTGATGGAGAAAAAGAAAATCTATCAAGGAAGAAGCAAAAGTTATCGAATGGTAATTGCAAGGGAAAGATAGCCCTTGAGCCCTCAACATTCCAGCTCCTCCTCAAAATGGCCCTTCTCAGAAGGCTCTGGGCATGGTTTGTCCTCACCGGCAGCCCTGCCTGCTTGTAGGTAGAAGAAGATGGGAACAGGTGAAGGCACTAGGGCTGCACACTTACACATGTACATGATACATGCAAACAGAAATGCACCGTGGGTGGAATAACCACAGACAGAGGCAGGCAAACTCTGCTCAGTGAGCCTGCCTCCCTTCTAGAGCAATGCTTCTCAAACTCTGACAAGTGCGTTAGCATCCCCTGGAGGGCTTGGTAAAATACAGACCCTGGGTTCTATCTGCAAAGTTTCTGATTCTGCAGTGGGGCCTGAAAATTTACATTTTTAACAATTTCCCAGGTGATATTGATTATACCAGTTTAGGGACCACATTTTGAGAATCACTACCCTAGAAGTTGACTGTGGACTTGAAAAAGTAGAGACCAACACATCTCAGGTGCACCACACTGTGTCAATGCACTTCGGTCCCATTCAGTAGGACTTGGGTGACCACAGGTTCTGTGTAAGACCCTATGGGAGGCAGAAAGAACTCAGTCTCTGTGCCCTCGGGGAGCTGATAGTGGGAGTCTCCCTCTTATACAGTTATCTCTGTCCTGTAGTAAGTAATACGATACTATGAAAGCCAGAGGAGGGAAAGATGGATTTAGTCTTGGGAGCTATAGGGAGATAAAGAGGGAGAGGATGTTGCTTTGTATAACCATCGATGACTGACATACTCGTCTCAAGAGTTCAATAGAATCAGTGAATTTTAACAGGCCTTTAATGAAAAAAATCTCACCACCCCACCACTTACAAATTAATCATAAACTACACACCTATATAATTATATTGATTTAATTGATAGGAGATATTGTTTTGACAGAACTCAGTTACCAAAGTATGAATGTGGTGCTGCTTTGGTATACATTTTTTAAAGTTCACACAGCTGTACAGCTGGGTGACATGAGGTAACCTACTTTCTTGTGTTTTTCTATTGAAATCACTGTGAAATTCTTATCCTTATAATTTTGGTCATTTAGTTTTCTCTTGTGAACTTGTCATTTATCATTAACCCCACATCCATTCTTTTCTTGTTCACCTGCAACTGTGAAATTATGCCCTTTGATTACAGACACAAACACAGGTATTGAAATTGTGTGGCTTTAACTTGATTATAAGGTGAACATTCACTTGGCCCCCATACGTATGATATAGATAGGTGGATAGATGAAAACATCAATGTGAAAATGCAGACTTTAAAAATACCTGTGGAAGGCTAGGCACAGTGGCTCACACCTGTAATACCAGCACTTTGGGAGTCCAAGGCAGGAGGACTGCTTGAACCCAGGAATCTGAGACCAGCCTGAGCAACATCGTGGGATCCTATCTGTATAAAAGTTACCCAGGCGTGGTGGTGCATGCCTGTAGTCCCAGCTACTTAGGAGGCTGAGGTGGGAAGATCACCTGAGCCTGGGGAGTCAAGACTGCAGTGAGCCGTGATTGTGCCACTGCCCTCCAGCCTGGGCAACAGGGCAAGACGCTGTCTCAAAAAAAAGAGAAATTCCACAGCCGGGCGTAGTGGTTCACGCCTGCAATCCCAGCACTTTGGGAGGCCAAAGTGGGCGGATCACTTGAGGCCAGGAGTTAGAGACCAGCCTGGCCAACATGGTGAAACCCACTCTCTACCGAGAAATACAAAAATTAGCCCGGTGTGGTGGCACATGCCTGCAGTCCCAGCTACTCGGGAGGCTGAGGCAGGAGAATTGCTTGAACCTGGGAGGCAGAGGTTGCAGTGAGCTGAGATCATGCCACTGCACTCCAGCCTGGGAGACAGAGTAAGACCCTGTCTCAAAAAAAAAAAAAAAAAAAATTCCAGAGAGAGGAGGGGGTAGGAGGGGGTTCAGCTGAGGTGTAGCAAATAGATTTGACTGGAACAGGAACAGTGTAATAAAGGCAATTCCGTAAGAGTAGGGAGAAACTACCCAAAGGCCTTCACCTATGGCAGGAATTGAGATTTGAACTGAGGGAAAGTTGAGAGCAGCAGCCAACTTCAAAGCAAGGAAGAGATGTGAGGAAGAATGTTAGGAATGTTATTTGTGCTTCTGGGCGACAGATTAGAGTGAAGAGAATGTGAAATCAAAGGAAGCTTTGTGTCAATGGAAACTAGATGTCAGCTTTGAGCAACAGGGTTGTGGAGGGATGGAGGTGTAGAGGGAGGTCCCTCCTGACTTAATGACACACTTGATCAGGAAGTGGAGAAGGGGCAGAGGCTGACCCAGACCTGGGCATCTGGGAAGAGAGGGCTACCCAACAGGATTGGAAGTCTTGGCAGGAGTCATTTGAGCTCAGGGACCACTTTATCTGGCTTTTTGGGTGATGTCACAGACCGTAAGAAATACATGGAGTTGGAGATGATGTGAGAAGTGAATCGGCATTTCATCTACTTGCATACCATAATTTAAGCAAATAGATGTCTCTGAGGAATAAGATAGTAGATAAGGAACATCTTAGGACTTCTGGCTGACTTTGTCTTTTTGTTTGTTTGTTTTTTTAATAGCCATGGTCCACATGTTTTGAGGAACTGGTACCTCAGCTTTGGGACCTTTCTAACCATCTCTTCCCCAGATCTGGCTGTTTTTAGGGGGATTCTCATGAATGACATACATAGTTGACTAAACATTTATTTAGTGTTCTACTAAGGTCAGACAAATGCAATTTTGCCCAGATTTCTACACTAGGACAAACTGGCTAGAGTGAATTTTTCTGCTTCGCTTTCTAGAAATTTGTGAAAATGTGTCCTTGTTGTACATGAATCCTGATTTTAACTTGTCGTTGTTTCTTATGTTCAGATGAGACCTGCCAGAGCCAAATTTGACTTTAAAGCTCAGACACTAAAGTAAGTGCCACCAGTTATGTTTATTTGTCTTTTTAGCTGCCTCTTTGAAACACAGCAGTTTGTTTGTAGAGAAGAGTTGGAGAAATAACAATTATAAAAATTGTTGTTAAAAAATAAAAGAACAAAATAGTAGTTCATAGAGTTTGCTACATGCCAAACAGTATTCAGAGTACTTTGCTTATGTGAATTCATTATGGAGTGGGTGCTGTGATGATCCCCACTGTTCAAATGAAGAGACCAAGGGACTATAAGGTTAAGGAACCTGCTCAAGCTGGTGTGATAGAGTTGGAATTCAAACCTAGGCAGAGGTTGGGGTCTTACACCCTGCCCCACCCTGCCTCCTCCTATGTAGGGGCTCTATTTGCTCAAGTGGCGGCTTGATCTGACCCATCTTTTCTGTGGAAGGATCTAGACCAGTCTCTAGGGAGATAACTTTACCCATTTTGTTACAACATCCCAAGAGATTAAAGTCTTACATGAACCCACAGGAGACTAGCGTTTCTCTTAAGTGTGTTCCTCAGAGTGCTAGCCCTGTAAGATTTTTCTCAAAAAGAGAGTTCTGTTTTAGAATGAATTGGGAAGCACTGCATGCTATATCTATACCTCCCACCCACTTTGAAGAGATACTTTGTTGATGACATATTAATAGCTCCAGAAGTCTTTCAGGAAAGGAACCCGAAACACAATTTGGAAGGTGCTACCAAAGACTGGCTTCCATAAGGAAACAGCTGGCTTTTTATCTAATTATGGATTTAAATAGTCCATGAGTTCTCATTGGCAGCTAAAAGTACAATGGTCACTGACCACCCCATTGTCCTGCAGGTGGATGGTTGTGCATCTGGTGATCAGAGGGAGAGCTCCCTGTCCTTAGATGCTGGGAAGTGCTGTGTGGAGCTAACCAACCATGGTTCTGATCTCCTGCATCACAAAATGAGTGACCAGGGCACAGTGTCTAGAACCTAGGCACAAATCTGGTATAGTGGGGTTTGTGTGTATTACTCCAGTCCTTTAGTTGGTCAGCTAAAGGAGGTGGCTGCGTAATATACTGCAAAGATTGTAGGCTTTAGAGTCAGGAAGTCCTGTGTTCAAATCCTGACTACGCCACTTACTATCTCTGTGACTGTAGTCAAGTTATCAACTTCTCCCCCACTCAGTTTTCTTTATCTGCAAGATAGGGGTAAAAATGCCTCTCTTGCAGGGAAGCTGGGGTAATACCTGTAAAACATTTTGCATAGTGTACCAAAATTTAGTACTCAAAATATGTTATCCTCTTGCCCCCTTTTTTTAAACCAGAGAGGATAACAGAGATATATAAATTAATTTGCAATTTAATTAATACACTTATTTCTTTGAATTGAGGAGTCTGTGTAAGATTTATTAAATAGTATGGTGATGATAATATTACATTTTCCCAGATTTCATAAAGAGTCTTAAAACAATTTTTTTTTAGAGCAACACTGTCAAATAGAACAGGTGAGAAAGCTTAGATCCACAGAAATTGTCACCTTTTATCAACATTGCTAATGCCGGAGAGAGGGCTCCTTCTTCCTGACTCAGTGTTTTCATCACGACATGCTGCCTCCAAAAAAATGTCCACAAAATTTAGAGAAAAAAGTAAATTCTAGCTCCGTGGTCTTTTAAGCCCTTAAGTCACTTGGTTTTACATTTCCCCACAGTCAATTACTCAAAAAAGCATGCTGTCGGGGCCAGGCATGGTAGCTTATGCCTGTAATCCCAGCACTTTGGGAGGCCGAGGCTGGCAGATACTTGAGGTCAGGAGTTCAAGACCAGCCTGGCCAACATGGCGAAACCCTGTCTCTACCAAAAAATACAAAAAGTAGCCGGGCGTGGTGGCAAGTGCCTGTAATTCCAGCTACTCAGGAGTCTAAGACATGAGAATTGCTTGAACCCAGGAGGCGGGGGTTGCAGTATGCCAAGATCACACCACTGCATTCCAGCCTGGGGGACAGAGTGATACTCCATCTAAAAAAAAAATAGCATGTTATGGAATACTTGGTTCAACAAAGTTAAACAAGTTTCTTTCCCCCTGGCCTTCTCAGAGCCTCTGCTGTGCTGATGTACACCGTGATGCTCCAAAAAAGATCTAAAGCGAATCATATTTCTCAAACCCTCTCACCAGCAGTGGTTCTTTGGGAGCTAGGGGTATAGTCCACAGTAGTGGAAGAATGGGGCCCCAGGTTTCCCATGGTAGACTTCCATCAGCCACAACTACAGACCTCTCAGTTCCTCCCTCACCCACAAGTGGGTCCTTTGCTTAACAGTAGGACCATTACGCTCCCATCCCCCTCCACAACTGCGAGATACTTAGTATAGCAGAGTCAGGAGCCTGCAGATCTCCACAGGGGTGAATATGCTGAGGGTCTTGCTCATCTATGTGCCTGTGGTTGGGGGTGAAGGGAGGGGGAATTCATAATGCCCCCCAAAGAGGGCTGTGGCAAAAATGTGGCCCGAGACATTCCTTCTCACAGAGACAAATGCCCACATCCCCTTTACGGACCTCTTGAGGGTTAGAATCCTGTCTGCTAATGTGAGACCCACAAAGGCTGCCCTGTGCTTTTATTCAGCACAGAACTGACTTTCTGTAGTTTTCCAGATGTGCCCTCATTGTTCAGCCAGCACCCCTCACATACTGTGGGACTTCCTGGCATCCTGCAAATTGAGCACACCCCTTCCAAGTTACAACTCGAGGCCTTTCCATCCTATTGGTTTGACTCAACTGATAAAGATCTAGGTCATTTTTTTTAATTCAAGAGAATGTTACAATTTTAAAATTATTTACTTCAAGAAAAAGTTATAAGGGCCAGGCGCGGTGGCTCACGCCTATAATCCCAGCACTTTGGGAGTCCGAGGCGGGCGGATCACCTCAGGTCGGGAGTTTGAGACCATCCTGACCAACTTGGAGAAACCCCGTCTCTACTAAAAATACAAAATTAGCCAGGCCTGGTGGCGCCTGACTGTAATCCCAGCTACTGGGGATGCTGAGGCAGGAGAATCGCCTGAACCCGGGAGGTGGAGGTTGTGGTGAGCTGAGATCACACCATTGCACTCCAGCCTGGGCAACAGAAGTGAAACTCTGTCTCAAAAAAAAAAAAAGAAAAGAAAAAGTTATAGTTTTTATCCTTCTTTTAAGTTTTCATTTTGTTTAAAATTTGCCTTTGTCTCATTTTTTTTTAAAAAAGAGTCCTGGTTAAAAATTAACATCATCTGGGCCAGGCACGGTGGCTCACGCCTGTAATCCCAGCACTTTGGGAGGTCAAGTCAAGCGGATCATGAGGTCAGGAGTTCAAGACCAGCCTGACCAACATAGTGAAACCCCGTCTCTACTAAAAAAAACACACACGCAAAAAATTAGCCGGGTGTGGTGGTGCATGCCTGTACTCCTAGCTACTCAGGGAGCTGAGGCAGGAGAATTGCTTGAACCCGGAAGGTGGAGGTTGCAGTGAGCTGAGATTGCACCACTGCACTCCAGCCTGGTGACAGAGTGAGACATCGTCTCAAATAATAATAATAATAATAATAATAATAATAATAATGATAATAATAACATCATCATCATTAAGGCAAGCAAAGGAATGGATATGGAAAAGTTGCAAAGGGGCACAAAGAGCATTTGAAGGAAAATCAACTTTTCTTTCCAACATCACTTTTCCATGTTAAAAAGCAAAGGAATTAGGCCAGGTGCAGTGACTACATGCCTGTAATCTCAGCATTTTGGGAGACTGAGGCAGGAGGATCACTTGAGCCCAGGAGTTCAAGACCAGCCTGGGCAACATAGCAAAACCCCATCTCTATAAAAAAATCTATAACAATTGGCCAGCCATGGTGGTGCATGCCTGTAGTCCCAGCTACTCAGGAGGCTGAGGTAGGAGGATCACTTGCACCCAGGAGGTTGAGGCTGCAATGAGCTGTGATCATGCCACTTGCATTCCAGCCTGGGCAGCAGAACCAGACCATCTCATGAAAAAAAGTAATGGAATTAACATTTATTGAGTGTTACCTACCTGTACAACAGGCACCATCCTAGCTGTTTATTTTTAATTTGTTGAAGCATTCTCCAGCAACCCTGAGTTAGCTCCAAGTTCAGCTAAAGAAACAGTGTCTCAGATTAAGTATTGTGTCCAAGGTCCCAGAGCTACTAAATTTCAGAACTGGGTTTTGGACCAGATCTGCCTAACTTCAGAACCTTTCTACTGCATGATGATACAAAGATGGATGGTAAAATGGATGGGTGGACAAATGGTGAAATTGATGGAATGATAGAAGGATATCAATATATCACAAATAATTTGAGGGCAATTTAAAGCAATGAAGGCATGCCCTGCTAGGGCATAGAAGAGGATAGTGAAGGTATCCAGAAGGAGACTTTTTTTTTTGTTTAACAAACATCAGTTAAGGCAGCTGAGTGCATTGCTGTGTGTTGCATAAATATTCTGAGCATAAGACAACATTCACAAAAAATGCATTTAGAAAACCATAACAAATTAATAAGGCCTCTGAGCGCTTTCAAGGGCTAGTCAATTTAAATGTTAACATCCATCCTGCAAAAGACTGGAAAAATGCCAAATGTGATGTAATTTCCTGAATAGTGGGGTTCTTACTTCCAAATACGGAGCCCCCTCTCTGGAATTTGTACCCTTTGACCCCACTTAAAAGTCTCCTTTTGCTACAAAACTGAAGTGTCTTAATCTTAACACATATTGAAACATCTGCTAAAATGCCGTTGACCCTCTGTCAACAGGGAGCTTCCTCTGCAGAAGGGAGATATTGTTTACATTTATAAGCAAATTGATCAGAACTGGTATGAAGGAGAACACCACGGCCGGGTGGGAATCTTCCCACGCACCTACATCGAGGTACCGCAGCCCCTTTTCTTTCTAAGGAAAAGCCTGACCGTGCCCAAAGCACCATTTATTTACAAAATGCTTATGTTTTGTTTCCTCCTTTTCCTCGTTTCCCTGCTTTCTTCTCTTCCCTTGTTCTCTTTTACCTCTTTCCCTTTCTCAGCTTCTTCCTCCTGCTGAGAAGGCTCAGCCCAAAAAGTTGACACCAGTGCAGGTTTTGGAATACGGAGAAGCTATTGCCAAGTTTAACTTTAATGGTGATACACAAGTAGAAATGTCCTTCAGAAAGGTAAGCTGCACTTCTCATGCCTTGCTTTGGGGCTCTCTTAGATGGCGCAGCTATGTGGGGAAGTGTGGTGTTGCTATCGCACCCCAGTCTGGGGGTGTTGTCTGTACCCTTAAGAGAAGTATGCTAATCAATAATTGCATTAAGGGCTGGGCACGGTGGGTGGCTCATGCTTGTAATCCCAGCACTTTGGGAGGCCGAGGTGGGTAGATCACTTGAGGTCAGGAGTTTGAGACTAGCCTAGCCAACATGGTGAAACTCTGTCTCTACTAAAAATACAAAAATTAGCTGGGCATGGTAGTGGATTCCTGTAATCCCAGCTATTCAGGAGGCTGAGGCAGGAGAATCATTTGAACCTGGGAGACAGAGGTTGCAGTGAGCTGAGATCGCTCCACTGCACTCCAGCCTGGGCACTAGGTCTCAAAAAAAAAAAGAATTGCATTAAGGCCTGTAATCCCAGCACTTTGGGAAACCAAGGCAGGAGGCTCATTTAAGGCCAGGGGTTCAAGACCAGCCTGAGCAACATAGCAAGACCCCCATCTCTATTGAAGAAAAAAAAAAAAAAAAGAATTGCATTAAGGGCAATTGGAGAATTTTCTGAGGTAAGGTATTTTTAAAATAAACCCTAGGCTAATGTCAGGGTTTAACTATATTGAGCTCACTGATTAAAGATAGTATTTCTGGAGTCTTAGACATCTTTTATAAGCTGTTTTCAACCAACACTTACCAACTAATGATGTGATAAGGCACTGTGTTGGGGACTGGGTTTTACAATATATTGGTGTGACCTAGTGGAAAAAACAGATCCATTGATACCAGGAGAAGTTTGAAAAGCTTTGAACCCAAAAGGTACAAACCAACTACGCAGAATGTGGGAGTTAAATACTTTTTCCAAGCCACCATTTTCTTATAGAAAAAAAATGAAGATAGATGGCTCTCTCCTAGGTGGTTGTAAGAGACTTTAGTGAAACAGCTTATGTGAAGCCCCCAGCATGACACATGGTATCTGGTTTGTGCTTAGTAAACAGGAGATGCCAGTATTATTATCATCACCATCATGCTTATTCAGAACATAATTACACTGTGCAGAGAAGTTCTTTCCAGAATCCAAACACTCTACATGGCAAAATTCTCTGGCTTGCTAAAGTTACTAAGTTACAGATTTTATTGAGGATTGAGGGAAGTAAGCACATTGTCAGAAAAAGATGAGCCATCTTATGTAACACTGGAAGCAACCCAATTGCCCAACAGCAGGGGATCAGTAATTAAATCATTATATGTGTGTGCAACAGAATACCCTGCAGTGGTCCATTAAGCTATGCAATGCCATTAAAAATCTAGAATTCTATTTCTTGATAAAGAAGGAGGTTTACTATGTGCTATTAAGTATTTTTTAAAAAGCAAGTTGGAAAATGGAAACACAGTTCATACTCAATTTTTATAAGAAAAAATATGTGCAGGTTTAATTCACATGCATAGAAGTAAATCTGGGGAGTCCATATGCCAAATATTAAGTGTTTTTCCCCAAATGACTATGTGATGGGTGATGATTGTTTTCTTCTTTATGTTTGTGTTCTGATTTTTCTATAATGATACATTATAAGTATCTATAATGCTACAAAATAAAAAGAGAAACCCCCCAAAATCTTTTCCTTAGAAATGAGTCAAAAACACTACATTTGTTCCCTGGCTTAGGGACACAAATCTGATGTTCTCCTTTACTAAAATACTTAAAGAACCAAGCTGAACTTCCCAGCATCAATGTAGCTCCTCTGCCATTAGCATCCTCATCCCAGCGGTGTTAATTCCCTCCAGGTTCAGCAGGGAGGGTTTTTCCTGAGCTAAGGATGGTGATAAACAATGCAGGACATTGAAGCATGCAGGCAGAGGCCCCAGGCATGCAGAGGCATGCTAGGACAAGGACCCTCTCTTTGCTGTGTCTTCCAGGGTGAGAGGATCACACTGCTCCGGCAGGTAGATGAGAACTGGTATGAAGGGAGGATCCCGGGGACATCCCGACAAGGCATCTTCCCCATCACCTATGTGGATGTGATCAAGCGACCACTGGTGAAAAACCCTGTGGATTACATGGACCTGCCTTTCTCCTCCCCAAGTCGCAGTGCCACTGCAAGCCCACAGGTATCTAAGCTTCTCATCACTGGTTTTCATACTCAGCATGTGAATTTTTGTAGTCAACAGTGCTGATGGCACACAGCCTCTCTGGGGAGGTTTTTGAGCACTGCAATTAAAAACTGTCTGCAGGAGGCTGGGTGTGGTGGCTCACGCCTGTAATCCCAGCACTTTGGGAGGCCGAGGCAGGTGAATCACCTGAGGTCAGGAGTTCAAGATCAGCCTGGCAACATGGTGAAACCCCGTCTCTACCAAAAATTCAAAAATTAGCCAGGCGTGGTGGCGGGCGCCTGTAGTCCCAGCTACTCAGGAGGCTGAGGCAGGAGAATTGCTTGAACCCGGTGGAGGTTGCAGTGAGCCGAGATCATGTCACTGCACTCCAGCCTGGGCAACAGAGTGAGACTCCATCTAGAAAAAAACAAAAACAAAAAAACTGCAGGAAAGCAGACTGTACACTGGATTTTGTCTTTATGCGTACAAATGGCCTTTTCCAGTGCTTGGTTGAAGATATATCTCAGGGGAAAAGGAAGAGTCAAGTAATTGCTCTGGGAATAAGGTGACTAGGGAAAGAGAAACAAGAGCCTTTATCAGTTGATCCCTCCTGGGTGAAGCTGTTGGTGTGGGTACCACCATTGTGTCATAAATCCCATGGTCCAAATGTGGTCTTCAGTCATCTTGGCCAAAGTTGGCCTGCAGAAGACAAAGGCTGAAAGAGAGACTTACACCTTCTCATCAGCCATGTAGACCAGATCCGAAGTATTCTTTGCATTCACTGGAACCAGGTGATTGGAACAAGTAACTTACAGCATCTCAGTCTCAGTGAGCTGAAAGGATGTAGGTTTATAGGCGTAATAAGATGTTGGCTTTCCCACACATTAATTATGAGCAAACTTGTTTAGAAATATAAACTATTCCTAACTGATCCCCACTTTCCCAAAGCCAAGAAAATGTCAGAACCTTGAGTTGAGGGTGACACGGTGGGGGCGACATCCCTGTGAAAGAGCCTGGCCAAACCACCATGTATGTTGCAAGGATGTTGGCAGAGGAACAAGAGTAGGACCTGGGGGCCCAGGTTGACCCCGAGACGGTGCCTCTTGTCTGGTCCTCTAATTGTTTCCTCCTCTGCCACCTGCTGATCACTGACCCCAGTAGAGGGTTCTTGGCAGAAAGCATTAAACGGGCTGACCCAGGGCTTCCTGGACAGTGATAGCCGCATCCTATTGTCTTATAGGACAGAGTGTGTGACTGGAGCGGGACATTCTTCTTTGTAAGGATGCAGGGAACTCAACTACATTTTTCACTTGACTGTAGCCAAGAGTGATTGTAAAACGAAACTAGTACACTACTCTTACTCCTCTCTGGAAGACTCTGCTGAGCTCCCAGAGAAAATAAGACCCCAGGGAAGGGCCATGGCAGTGCGGGGCCACCTTTCCCAGTATGGTTCCGGGTCAGGGATCTGGATGCACAGGGGCTTGGGTCGGCTGGGATGGGGAGCTTCCAATGTGTCCCTTCGAAAATCTGATTCTGCAAAGCAGGCCGGCCTCATCCGTCACTACTCTGACGGGAACCTCTCCCCATCTCCACACCTCTCGCTGCTTCCTCCACCCCCTGCCTGCACACATCAGGCTCACGCTCGCACACGCTCAAACGCACACTCACCCATCCCGGTTTCTCCCCAGATGTAACCCGAGGATTTCCTTTTTGGACACCAGAGTGTCCTTGCTCATCCTCTCCATTTCATTCCTCTTTATATACCCCTTGTGATTATTTTCCTTCTTTTTCCTTTATGCTGACACTTGTTCCTTTTGCTTCTTTTGTTTTCCTCTCTCTTCTTCTTTTTAAGTTTTCCAGTCACAGCAAGCTCATCACGCCAGCCCCCTCATCTCTGCCCCACTCCCGCCGAGCCCTGTCCCCCGAGATGCACGCTGTCACCTCT
Source organism: Hylobates moloch (assembly GCF_009828535.3). Lineage (NCBI taxonomy): Eukaryota > Metazoa > Chordata > Mammalia > Primates > Hylobatidae > Hylobates > Hylobates moloch. The sequence goes on from NW_026652278.1 coordinate 38,377,880, forward strand.
GAGTGGATCTCACTGACTGTGGGGGTCCCAGGCAGGCGTTCTCTGGCCCTGACCCCACCCTTGCCTCCTCTGCCAGAGGCTTCTATCTATAACACTGACCACCTCGCCTTGTCACCGAGGGCCAGTCCCTCCCTGTCTCTCAGCCTCCCCCATTTGAGTTGGTCAGATCGTCCCACCCCACGATCAGTAGCTTCTCCACTGGCTCTACCTTCCCCACACAAAACCTACTCTCTAGCACCCACTTCCCAGGCCTCCCTTCACATGAATGGAGACGGTGGTGTCCACACTCCATCTTCAGGCATCCACCAAGATAGCTTCTTGCAGCTGCCGCTGGAGAGCTCTGATAGTGTCATCTCCCAGCTTAGTGATGCCTTTAGCAGCCAGAGCAAGAGGCAGCCATGGCGCGAAGAGAGTGGACAATATGAGAGGAAAGCAGAGAGGGAGGCAGGCGAAAGAGGCCCTGGTGGACCCAAGATCTCTAAGAAGAGCTGCTTGAAGCCTTCAGACGTGGTCAGGTGCCTGAGTACTGAACAGAGACTCTCAGATCTCAACACCCCTGAGGAGAGCCGGCCCGGCAAGCCCCTGGGTAGCGCTTTTCCAGGAAGTGAGGCTGAGCAGACAGAGCGGCATAGAGGTGGCGAGCAGGCGGGGAGGAAAGCTGCTCGGAGAGGTGGGAGCCAGGTAGGACTGCAGCATGCCGCGTGTGCACTTCGCGTCTCACTTGGCAGGGTGGGCTGCACGTCTCGCCCCTGGTCCATCTACGGAGGCCAAGTGAATGCTGGTGAGACCATTTGCTTGCCTCGGGAGCAAAGAGATGGCCCCAGAGGGAATGGGGGGACATGAATTCAGGTGCCAGGACTGGATACAGTTGGAGGGAAAGGACAGGCTATATCTGGCCACTTGAGGTCATTCGGAAGTTATCTCTACTTTGAATGCCTCCTGGCCTGCTGCAAGGGCCTCTGAGAAGGCACAGCTTCCTCACGTCCCATGTATGCCTTGGAGATGACCCTCAGTTTGCTTTGACTAACACAGCTGAGAACACCAGGCTTTGGTGTGGTGTGGTGTGGTTTGCTTTTATGTAAGATGCACTTTGTTTCCATAACCCATGGTGCTCTGCTAGTGCTCGGCTCTGTCAGGTCTTTGTCCTGTCTCGTGTTTGTGTGGGAGCGTGGGGCCTTTGTTTGCCATGAAACAAAGGTGTTTTGGTTCTGGAGAGGAGAGTGCAGGTCTCCTGGGGCCCTGACGGACATGGGGTATCCTCGAATAGCCATGCCAGGTTTTTGGGTGAGTGTCCCATCTTCTCTCTGGGTCAGCTACAAAGAGTGCAGCATTTGGACAAAGGTAGCCTTAGGGTGTTTTGAGACCTGAAAATTTTTTTGGAGAAATGAACTTAGCAACTAAACAAATCACAATTCTGATTTTGGCTATGCTGTTGACTACTGCGAAAGTCAAAGACTTTCGGCAACTTCTCTGAAGCAACCAGGTTTGAATGCCAGCTCCACCTCTTACAGTCTAGTGACTTGGGAGTTGCTTCCCCTCTCTGAGACTCAGTTTCCTCATCTGTAAAATGGAGATGATAGCACCTCCCGCAAAGAGTGGTTGAGTACAAGGGCTTATGATCCTGGGAACATGGTCAGCACTTTATAAACGGAAGCTATAAAGCCACCATCTTGGGTGATCTACAACTACTTCTAGAACTGAGAATATTTTTAGAACTTCCTTAGACCCAGATTGAGTTCCTGAAGATGTCTCCAAGCCATTTATTAAGTATCTAGTATGTATGATGTCCACAGTAAATAGTGCTTAACCCTTAGGCTTGCAACCTCAGTTTCCCTTTGAGGCTGTTGTTATTCAGTCTATGAATAAGGTCTGCAGGTACCAGCCTCTTGGCAGAATACAAAGGTCATTTGTCTCTCCTCTTGAGGAGCCTAAGTTCAAGGCTCCTCAAAACAAGGAGGAGCCTAGCAATATCACCAGGGCAATATTAGAGGCATACTTGGGGGACACAGGAGCACAGAGGCTTGAGACACACTAGGCCAGACTTCCAGCTCCAGCCAAGCACATGTGGGCCCATGGGTGGGCCAGCATATCAGGAGTGGGGATCACTGAGGCTGAGCCAGCGTGGGGCAGTTTATAAGAAATCAGGCTTAGCCTTTTGCTAGAAAGCCACTTAACCTCTCACATGCTAAGCAGGAGTGGAAGCAGTCCATCCCTTGTAGGGCAGTCATAAGGATTCAGTGAGGTAATTTATGGAAGTTGGTGCTTGGCATATGCCAAGGTTCCATATGTGGGGTCACCCGCTGCTGTGTGGGGCCGTAGGAAAGCAGCAATATCTGGCAAAGGCTTTGCCTGGCCCTACAACAGGTTGAGGAAAGAATAGAAGAGATGGTGAAGTGGCTAGTTGGAAAGAATCAAACGTTTCTGACACAGGAACAATTCTATAAACATTCTAAGTCAACCCAAGGCACCCGGGGACATCCTTATCGTCAGTGTTGAGTCATCATCCCGGCCCAATTCCAGGATCCTGTGTGTATAGGAAGTGCGCACGGTGCCAGATCTCCGAGTAAGGTTAGGGGTATACGCTTCCTGCTTCCTAAGGCAGGGTAGGAGTGGAGTAGCTGGCAACACTGAAGATTATGTTGATTGGAAAGCCAGGCTTGTTGAAACTTGGTGTTCCTTTCTTGGTGGGCCTCCAGACCCCAAGTGTACCACTTCCTGTCCCCTCCCTTCCTCCTGCCCTCCTGGCACAAGCCCCTTCTCCATGGGTGTGCCCAGGCTGTGGCCTGGGGCTCGCTCTCCCTTGAGAGCTGGCATTTGTGTGAAAAGGGCTGCTGCCCACACTTCCCCTTCAGCCCCCTCACACTTTCCCCTCCTGTGGCTGGAGCAGGAGCTGACAACTCTGGAAACGGGGTCCTTCAGAAGGGGCTCCTGTGTCTTGGGCCCCCTTTGGGTGACAGACATGCTAAAAATGGAAAGGACTTGTATCACAACTGTTCTCTGGCAGCCCCATCAGGATGACGTGACCACAGGCTGTGTTGCTTATTTGGAAAAATGCATTCCAGACCAGTTTGTGTATCAAGAAAATTGTCAGCCATTATTCTCCTTGCTGAACTAAAGAGCTGAAACAAAGGTTCACTTTTATTGTAGGTGTTGGGGAGGTAGGTTGGGAATCTGACCAATAATGGGAGGGAATTTTACCTGAGAACCTTAAATGAAAAGATATTCGGAAAGGTTATGATCATTTACTCTTTGAAGCATTTAGGATATTCCAGGTACTTAGCTGCAAGAGATAGAGAGGGGTGAACATCATCAGGGCTTCCATTTAGATGTAACTTCTAGGAAGCTGTTGGGGCCAAGGGAAAGTTTCCCTTTTGTCCTTGAAGTTTCCCTAAAAATTACTGACAAGAAGTAAAAATGTTTTTTCTTTCTCTTTTTTTTTTTTTTTGAGACGGGGTCTCACTCTGTCACCCAGGCTGGAGTGCAGTGGCACAATCTCATTGCAACCTCTGCCCCCAGGTTCGAGACTCCTTCCACCTCAGCTTCCTCGAGTAGCTGGGACTACAGGCACATGCCATCATGCCCAGGTAATTTTTGTATTGTTTGGTAGAGATGGGGTTTCACCATGTTGGCCAGGCTGGTCTCAGACTCCTGACCTCAAGTGATCCTCCTGCCTCGGCCTCCTCGGATTACAGGTGTGAGCCACCACGCCTGGCCAAGAAGCAAATTCATAGGATAAAAGGCATACGGATTTATTTGATCATAGTTTTATGTGACATGGGAGCCTTCAGAATGAAGACCCAACCAATGGGGTGCAGAAGCTTATACCATCTTGAGGTTACAGAAGAGTAGGGGCTCAGAGGATGACCAAAGACAGGTTATGGTGGTAAATCAGATTTTAAGCAGCAAGACACGTTATGGGAGGGAGAAAAGTAAGGCTTGGCTAGCAAAGGGGTCTTATTATTTAGATGAAAGCTCACAGGTAGCAGCCTCAGAGAGAATAGATGGTAAATGTTTCTTTTAGGCCTTTAAAGGTGTCAGACTGTCAGTTAATCTTTTCTAGATCTAGACAAGGGAAAGCCTCAGAGAAAACCTGGCTTCATCAATGCAGATTTTTCTCTACAAATACAAATCTCCTGCACAAAAGACAGCTTTGCAGAGCTACCTCTTTCTGCTGGCTCTCTGACAGCCATGTCAAAATATGTCAAAAAATATATTTTGGAGTAAAATATTCTGATTTCCTTTAACACCTTTCCTGACAGCCTCCCCCACCCCTGCACAAGTGGATTAGTGCTCTGACTTTGGGCTGCCATAGCCCCCGCAATGGTCCGTGTGAGCCTCTCTCAGCCCCCTTTGCTTTCCTGTGTTCCCATAAAGTATCAGTGCTCCAAAGGCGGGACCGTGATACCGGCTGTATGGAAGGCACTTCAGTGAACGTTTATTGAATGAAAGAAAAGGCAGGCCAGACACGGTGGCTTACACCTGTAATCCCAGCACTTTGGGAGCCTGAGGCAGGCGGATCACTTGAGGTCACGAGTTCAAGACCAGCCAGCATGGCGAAACCCCATCTCTTCTAAAAATACAAAAATCTCTTCCAAAAAATACAAAAATCAGCTGGGCATGGTGGTGCATGCCTGTAATCCTAGCTACTTGGTAGGCTGAGGTGGGAGAATCACTTGAACCCAGGAAGCGGAGGTTGCAGTGAGCAGAGCTAGGGCCACTGCACTCCAGCCTGGGTGACAGAGCAAGACCCCGTATCAAAAAAAAAAAAAAAAAAAAACAATGACTGACTCCAACTAAAGGAGTTTAGGATCTTTACCGGCAGAGTAAGACCTGTTCCCAAATAATTAGAATGCGAATAAGGAAAGAGAGTCACAAACAGTACATCCTGGAAGATCAAGATGGGGAGAAATAATAACCAGGGAGGAAGGTGGTTGTCTGGAGACTTCAGGAAAAAAAATGCCAGGCAGGGTGTCAGAGCCCCAGCACGAGGAGGTGGTTGACTTGAGTGTTGGTAAGAAAAATTGACTGATAACAGTATAGGTTTGAAGAAGGAAAGTTTATTAGAAAGAAAGAATGCTGCAAAAGGGTGCAGCAGGGTAGTCAGTGAGAGAGGACTGAGTGCACTGCGGTGGGTTTTCCTTAGGAGCATTTATGGACCTCAAGGCAAAAGCTTAAGGGCAATTTGGACCATACTGGCCACATAGGTCATGATAAATGATTACATCTGTAGATGTTTTGGTGCCTCGATGTCAGCAAGGGTTGTACAATGAGTTTCAGCATGCCATTCCAGAGATGTGTAGAAATTCTAGTTACTTATAAATTTGGAGGGAAGGAAATCTGGGACCAGATGCCTGCTTTAAATGATAGGGAAGTCTAATTACTTCTAATTTTCCCAGATAAGGAATTTGGCCTGTTTGATGGTCACCAGGTGGTCATTGCTCCCTTCTGAATTCCTCAGATAAGGAGTTTTTGCCTCTGGGGCTTGCTGGATGGTCACCAAGTGATTTTGCTCTCCTCAAAAAAGTAGCATTTAATCTGAGCCTTCCAGAATAAGAGGTTTTCTCACAGGTGTACAGCAGGAGAGTGGGACTCGAGGCAAATAGCTCAAGCAAAGGCCCAGAGGTAGGACCATGAAAGGTGTGCATGGAGAATGATGCATTCCTCGTTTGGGTGAGGCTTCTGGTGTCCACAGGTGAATAGAAAAGGGGGTTTCTGGAGAAAGGGGCTGGGACCAGAGCTTATGTCAGGAGTCATGGTGACCCTTTGAATCAGTCACCTGCCCACCTCCCTCAACTCTGCAGATGTGTGGACACTTCCTGTGAAATGGTTTGACTTTTCACTCCTAAACTGTTTCACATTGGGTCAGTTGCCCATGTTTTTAGGTGTGTTTTTTCTCTGAACAGCAGAAGAGAGTGAATGAAATGAATGCAGGGGTCTTCAGGGAAATCAGGATGGGGTGGGAAGAGCCCTGGATTGAGAGCTCTAGCTCTGCCGTTGGCTTGCCAAGTATCTTTTGTTGAGTCACTTCTCTTTCCTGGCAGCTACTCTGTTCATAAACAAAAGATTCAGACAAGACAAATGCCATTCTTTATAGCTTTGATATCCTTTGATTGGATAAAATTCCTGCATGAATTTTAGTTTAAATGAGAAAGAAGAACACATATAAAAATTTAAGTCAGGGGTTTATTATCAACTTACAGATCTTCACAATGGAAAAATAGAAGTTTAGTTTTTGTTCTGAGGGACAGCTTAACTTACTGGATGAAAAATGTACATACAAAATGCCCAAGCATTCAGAATTATCAACCAAGTTCTTGGATTTTCTTGGGCGCAATTTTGGCCAACAACATTTAGAACAATCAAGAAAGTAGGCTGGGTGTGGTGGCTCACACCTGTAATCCCAGCACTTTGGGAGGCCGAGGCGGGCAGATCACTCGAAGCCAGGAGTTTAAGACCAGCCTGGCCAACATGGCGAAACCCTGTCTCTACTAAAAATAGAAAAACTAGCCGGGCGCGGTGGTAGACATCTGTAATCCCAGCTACTCGGGAGGCTGAGGCATGAGAATTGCTTGAACCCGGGAGGTGGAGGTTGCAGTGAGTTGAGATCATGCCACTGCATTCCAGCCTGGGTGACACAGCAAGATTATTTCAAAAAAATTTGAAAAAGTAAACAAAGAAAAAGAAAGTAAGGGGGACAGGTCTGATGGTAGTGAGTTATCTCAATTCATTGTTCACAGTCAGTTACAGATCAAACTGGTTGTTCCACTAAAAAAAAGAAAAAGAACGCAAAGGGAAGATCATCTTGAAAAATCCCATCGTTTGCATGATCAAATATTTACTGAGTTTCTCTGTGACAGAGCACTATTTGTTGACTGGCATCCAGCCTTGGTTTTTAAGTGTTTTTACAAATTGTGAGAGTACCTCCTAGAATTTTTGAATTAAAGAGAATATTTAGAGACCATCTACTCCAGTAACTGACAGCTTTTTCTGGATCACAGAACCTTTGAGAATCTGAGGTCACCCGAGGACTCTAGGCCAGTAGTTTGGGGAGGAGAGTGACACACAGTTTTGCATCATTTCAAAAGGCCCACACCCAAGTCTACCTGTGACAGACCACCAGGCTAAGCGCCTCCAGTCTTTTACAATGAGATGAGAAAACCAAGGCCTGAGGAAAGTGACAGAAATTTTGTGATGTCAGTTTGGTTCCTAAAGGGAAGGAAGCTAATCAAATAAAATCTCAATATACAGGAAAGCTATGTGTCCTCAAAGCATCTGTCTGAGAAGCATAAGAACAAACTATAGGCTTAGAGAAAGGAGAAGGAGGGAAAGTGACTCAACTTGAGACGGAAAGATGTGACTTCAGAGGGAATACTTCTCAACACAAGGAAACTAAGTTAGTTCCCAGAAAGATAAGAACAGAGGCATAGGCCTGCCTTGAGGATGGAAATTAGAAATAGAAGAGGAAGCTGTGATGGAACCTGCAAGAAAAAAAGAAATTTTAAATGTTAAGATACTCAAGTAAATATAGGAAACATCTTTCTTTGACTCACTCAGAAGGGAAATCTCTAAATAGAGGGCGTTTAACAGCTTACGGGAGGGGGAGAGACATTGGCTGCTGTACTTACAAAAATAAGCAGCAGGTATTCTCTCAACACTAATGGTAGGGAATTGGCCAGCCATGGTGGCTCACACCTGTAATCCTAACACTTTCGGAGGCCAACACAGGAGGATCTCTTGAGCTCAGGAGTTTGAGACCAGTCTGGGCAGCACAGGGAGACTACGTCTCTACAAAAATAAAAACATTAGCCAAGTGTGGTGGCGAGTGCCTGTGGTTCCACCTACTTGGGAAGCTGAGATGGGAAGAGTGCTTGGGTCTGGGAGGTCAAGGCTACAGTGAGCCATGATCACACCACTGCACTCTAGTCTGGACAACAGAAAAAAAAAAAAAAAAAAAGGGTAAGGGACTAAGACCCAAAGCTAAAGTGTCTACCCTTATAAAGGTGTTAGGAGAATGGAGCATGTCAGTAGAAAGTGCCAGCCACAGGGTACTGGACAAATTAAGGTGACCTGTTGGTCAGCATCTTTCTCTAGCTCTTCTGATATCTTCCTCTGGCAGAGCACAAACCGCGAAAGTTGGGGTGTGGTGGAATGTGCAGAACTTGGAGTCTGAGAGACAGATGTTCCAATACTAACTGTTCACATTCCCAACTCACACATGGCAGGTCTTCGTTTTCTCATTTGTAAAATGAGGTCAATGTTGACCACCTTCTTGAGTTACTATGAGAATTAAATGAAATATAATAGAGATGAAAGCAGCTAGCGCAAAGCCTGTAATGGGACCATAAATACCTGTTGTGTGATGTTGAGGTACCAGGGAAATGAAACAAAAGTAGTTTACTTTATCCACCTTACCCTGTTCCACCTAAGAGAGAAAAATGGTGGGCACGGGAGCGGAAAGAGAAGAAAATAAAGAATGATGGGAAAATCATTTTACTTTGGGTTACACAAATCGAGAATTTAGAAAATTTGAAATTTGCCCTCCCCAAATTAGTTTATTTTACCTTCAGTATAAAGGCATAAGCTATTCTTGGAAAGCCTTTGGTTTCTTCACACTTGAATATGTATCTGCCATTACTCCCCTAACTGTCTTATGAAAGAAAGAGAAGACTGTATGATAGTCTATGAAGAGAAGGCTGAGCATTGGTTAAATATTTACTGAGCATTTAAGTTCAGTGTTGTAATCAGATTCAAATTACAACAAAGTTAATGTGTTGTCTAGTGAGTGATTTGCAAGGAGATAAAATCTAGATGGTAAGCAATTGAACTAGCTGTTTGTAATTAGTTTTATATTTAAGCTGTGGTCTTTTTCTCAGTAAACTCAATAAGATAACTCAGTGGAGTCAGAGGCTGTTTTGAGGGTGCTCTGGTGGTTTCCTGGAGCTTAAACCCAGGAGACTGACTCATTCGGGCCTTTCTACTCCTCTGGAAGAGTTTGCCCATGCTGTTCCAGTAGGTACAAATCTTCTATCACTATTTTGGGGCAATCACTTGAGATACTTCCAGAAGTGAGCACTCCATCCATATCTGGAGGCTGCAGTCAAAAGCCTTCCCCCTCCCAGTCTTCAGTAAGCAATGAGTAGAGTGCTGCCTCCCTTAAGCCAAGTCAGCCTCTACCCACTCCTACTTCTTATCCCATAGGACAGGCACATTGCAATCATAGAGCATTAGAGCCAAAAAGGACATTTATGTAAATTATGTCCAATCCTCTTATGTATTTTAGAACTTGAAGTCGTAAGACGTTAAGCATTTTGTTCACAAGACAATCAATTAGTACAGAGCATGGCCTGGAACCCGGATTTTCTCACTGTCCCCCTGGGAGGTCAGGGTAGGTCACCAGAAAGGTGGGGTGGGGTCTGAGAAGATTTGGGATGTGAGACGACTAGAGGAGTGCCATCCCTGTGAGACTCGGGCAGGTTAGGGGAGCAGCAGAGCCTCGTGCTGTTTTTAGAGGGGATTTGGGGCCAGGGAGAAGTTGAGTTTCTCTGTCCTATCCACATCTTCAGGACTTCCTGCTGTTCTGTAGCCTGTGTGCAATCTATTTGGGCCCAATCTATTTTGGCACACACCCAAAGCTGGAAGCGGATGCTTAGTAACTCCACAGTAGCGCCAGGTGTTCTGTGGATCCAGAGGGATTAACAGCTCCAGGGAGGCTAAGATCTGATTTCTGGGGGATTTCTGTGAACTGAAAGTAGAAGGGCAACAGCAAGGACGCATGCAGGGTCACCCACTTGGGGAGAATGAAGCAAGCACTCCAGGCCAGGAGAAGCGACTTGTGTCTTGTGTACAAATACGGAAGAAAGCAATTTCTGGATCAAGGACTGTCACCTGCTTCCTATTAATGGGGGCAAGGAGGGGAGTGCAGCGTGTGTGTGTGTGTGTGTGTGTGTGCGCGCGCGCACGTGTGTGTATGCATGCACTGGGCTGGTTGTTTTTGTAAACACGTGAAAAACTAGAATGCCATCACCAGAGTTGGAAATGTCCTTAGCATTTTTTTTTATTCTTAACTTTATTCTTTTTTATTCTTAACTTTATTCTTAACCCTAGATGAAGTCCTTGTTAGAACTTGTATCTTCTCTTAGGCTTACATAAGGGCAGATGCTGAGGACCTGGGGAGGGTTCAGAGAGGCATTGTCTAGTAGAAATATAATGTAAGCCACATGTGTGATTTTAAAATGTTCTAGTAGACACAGTAAAATGGAACAACTGAAATTTTAGTAGTATATTGTAACCCAATATATCTAAAAATTATTACTGAGATTTTACATTCTTTATTTTGTACTAAGTTTTTGAAATTTTTACACATAGCACATTTCACTTCATACTTGCCACATCTCAAGTGTCCAACAGCCACCTGTGGCTACCGGCTACCATCTTGGACAGGATAGGTCCAGAAGAAGCACTGTGCAAAGCTGTAAAGTGGCTAAGGATAAACAGCCTTCAAAATGAAGGGCTGATTCTTGTGATAGATAGTAATGGTTTCTATTTCCACTGAGGGTCTACCCCCATGCCATGTCTCCGTCCCCTGAAAAAAAACTGGTTTACATTTCAGTTTTATGAGCTATTTCACTTAAATCTAAACAGAAAGAAACTGAGTCTTAGCTAATAGAATATATGTTTATCTTGCCTTCTTTCTTCATTTATTCAGCAAACACTAAGTGAGGCACCCAGTCATCCCTACCTCTCAGGAATGGGGTTAAGTTTGTACTATACAGATATTAAAGCTATCATGATGATTATCCTTAGCTTTGAGTATGGCCTGAGACCAAGGAAGGTACAAGGTGGACCATCAGTATCCCTTCCGGTACTATAGTTCATAGTTAATAATTGGACGCTATTACTGTACACCGTATCTTTTACATAAGGAAATGTCTTTGAACACCTAGAGTAAAAAGTATTCAAGAAGAGAAATGATAGATAGTGCCTGTTTTCAGACAAGGCAGAAATTGGGTGTTGCTATCATAGTTACACAAGCAATCTAATCATGACCCAAGAGGGAGGTGGCAGGTGGTGGAGATTAGATGTCAAAGGGCTCAGCTCTCACACTACCATGTACAAACCTCACAAGGTCAGGTCCCAGCCACCTGGCAAAGGCCCAACGTCCCGAGACATTGTAGAAGAAGCATGAAATGGCCCCTTTCGTTTTGTCTCTTCCTTTACTCCTGTCAGAGTCCGAGGTGACTGATTTGAGTGATTGCAGTTTAGAAGGGGTTTGGAGAACTGGAAGACGCTTCCCAAAAGGACAAGAGTATAGAAGTGGAGTCGGGCACAGTGGCTCACGCCTGTAATCCCAGCACTTTGGGAGGCCGAGGTGGGCAGATCATTTGAGGTCAGGAGTTCGAAACCAGCCTGACCAACATGGTGAAACCCCATCTCTACTAAAAATACAAAAAAAATAGCTGGACGTGGTGGCCCATGCCTGTAATCCCAGCTACTTGGGAGGCTGAGGCAGGAGAATTGCTTGAACCTGGGAAACAGAGGTTGCAGTGAGCCCAAATCGCACCTGGGCAACAGAGCAAGATTCCGTCTCAAAAAAAAAAAAAAAAAAAAAGAAGTAGTGCCTGGGATGGAACTCCTCTGAGCCTTAAATTCCTTATTCTGCACTCCTCAAGTCAGAGGGTTAGTACAAAAGTCAGATATGTAATGGACCTATATATGTTTGTAAAATATCAAGTTCTTCTTACTATATTTGATTCACTGATCCTCTTTTCAGCACCAAATTGTTTGCTGGATAATTGATTCCAGTCACTCCTTTGGGATGAATGAAGTTGAGTGGAAGGAGGCTAGGTTCCTGTAAACTATGGAGATCTTGCCAAGAGATTGTCTACATCCTCTCTTTATACCGCATTTGACCTGAGGTCATGAGGCCACCAGCCGGAATTTGGAAATATTTTGTTTTTTATGAGAACTTTTGTTTTCATGAGGTGTGACCCAGACCACCAGTCTTGGCATACTGCAGCCAAAGAATCTCAGTGTAGGGCAGTTGAGGTCCTCTGCACCCTTGCTGCCTACAGTTGGTCTGTGAACCAGCAGTGTCAGCACTACCAAGTAGAAATGCAGAATTTCACAATACAGCCCATGTGTATCAAGTCAGAGTCTACATTTTAACAGGATCCCAGATGATAGCTATATACATTAAAGTCTAAGAAGGATGGCTCTACAATATCCCAATTAGTCATAGTCCACAGCAGCCTCAGCTTAAACAGCTGCCGTGGCAGCCAACTCATTTCCACTTGAGGCAGCCCCTTGTATTGTTTGGAAGTTCTCCCTTCTGTCATGTTAAAATCTGCCTGTCATTGTCACCCACTCAAGGTGACATTTCAGAAGTTTCATTCTTCTGAAAGCCTGCATAGAAGGTACTTGGAAATGTCCATTTCTTTCCTTTGTGATACGGACACCTTAATCCAGAGGCAGCGAGTGGAGGGTGGGTGGTATTGGAGCCACACAAGGTCGGCTCCCAGTCACCCGGCAAAGACCTAACGTCCAGAGTCATTGTAGAAGAAGCATGACATGGCCCATTTAGTTCCGCATCTTCCTTTACTTCTGTCAGAGTGCAAGGTGACTGGTTTGAGTGGTTGCAGTTTAGAAGGTTTTTGGAGAACTTGAAGAGGCTTCCCAAAAGGACAGGGGTATTGAAATGATGCCTGCAATGGAAGTTAGTCCTGCAGGGTGTGCTGATGGCTGAGGACATTTCCAGTGGAGGTGAACAGGAGAGGGTGGTCTGGTGGAGCGGAAAGAGCAGCTGAGCCACTTTACCTCTTACTGGCTGTGTGATGTTGAGGAATGCATGAAACCCCTCTGAGCATCAGCTTCCTGGGTTTTTAAAGAAAACAATGGTAAACCCTGTCCTGCCTGACTCCAGGGTTTCTGAGGGACTCACTGAAGATGAGGTCAGTGAGCACACTTGATAAGGTAGAAGATGGTCTGAGGATAAAAGACAAGGTCAGATGGGACAATAGATGAAGCCAAGAGAAAAGCCTACCACTGACTTGATGTGTGACCTCAAGGGAGACTCCCACTCTTTCTGTGTCTCTCTGTGAAACAAGTGGGTCATGCACAAAAGATTTCTAAGTGCTCGTCTAGAAGGCCCTGGAGTTGTGGCCTATTGCTTTATTCTTTTAATTTTTATTTATTTTTTTTTTTGAGACAGGGTCTTGCTTTGTCACCCAGGCTGGAGTGCAGCAGTGCAATCATGGCTCACTACGGCCTGAATCTCCCGGGCTCAGTTGATCCCAAATAGCTGGGACTGCAGGTGTATGCTGCCACACCCGGCTAATTTTTGTATTTTTTTGTAGAGATGGGGTTTTGCTTTGTTGCCCAGGCTGGTCTCCAACTCCCAGGCTCAAGCAATCCTCCCTCCTTGGCCTCCCAAAGTGCTGGGATTACAGGCATGAGCCACCATGCCTGGCCGGCCTGTTGCTATTATTGCATGTTACCTGGAGGATTTTTTCAAGGATGGCTCTTCAGGGTATTTATTTAGAAAAACTTCCTAGAGCTTGGAATTGAGTCCTTTCTGGGGGACATGGTTCCAAACACTCTTCCAGTGAAGGCCTGGCCTCTACAATGGAAGCCCCACTCAAAAGGCGGGTTTGCTTGGCCATGTTTGCACCTGTGTTTCTATGTCAGCATGTGGTACTTGGGTTGGTGAGTGAAGAGTGACAGTTTTGTCACACACAGTCCTATTTCTGAAAGCAAGCTCTGTCCTACAAGCTATCTGAACTCATCTCATACCTCACTGGAGTGTGTCATTTGCAGATTTTTCCAGGGGAATGGTCTTGGTTGATACTTCATATATTACCAAGGAAGTTTTCAAAAATGTTATTCCCTTTTTCAGTTTTTATAAGTTTCTGAAATACAACAGACTTGATGGTTCTACGGGTCTGCTCTGCTAGAGGAGGCTTCCAGTCAACAAAATAACCAAAACTGGCTTTGGATTCAGCCGCCTTCCCTAGATGCTTACTAGCTGAGCATGAGGGGACCAATATGTGTTAAGGGACCTGGCTAAGATGGCCTTTCTGAGTCTCTCTCCTGCCAATCTGGGGACCCTGTGTTGTTCATCCTCACTTCACTGCAGCCATGTTTCCAATTTCCCATTTCATTTCCTGGATGCTTGCTTCTAACTCTACATTTGCATTTTCTTCTGTGCACCCACCCTGTTGTTGTGGAGACTTGGTGGCCATAGGCTGCCAGTATCCGGTGTCATCCAAGCGTGATGGTGTGGTACGTGGATTTGCTCATGCTTTTATTTTGAATCCTTTCCAATGTGACATCTGCTAAAATGTCTCCCTTATAATTTGCTTGGTGATCACAGCTTTCTCATCATTCATTGAGAGCAGGACCTGATCTCACAGAATCTGAAAAGAGCTATGTGGTAAGATGCCTGTTGAATAAGACTGCAGCTTTTCTAAAGAGAATTTTTACTGATCCTTACTTCTGGAATCTAGACTAGAGTGATGCCTGGTTAACCCACAGAAACATTATTTACAAGAATTCTGTGGCTATTGTAGTAGAGCGAGATGTTAGGCCACTCCATTACCCCCAGCCCCTGGAAAGGAGCAGAGGAATTTAGAGACGATATTTCTACTCTGCCTATATGTGGGATTAAATTAATGTATTAGTGCATGATTGGGATACATACTTGCATTTCTACGCTAAAGTATTCCATTTGTAACAGTTACTCACTGATTTCAGGCTTTTATGCTGCTGTCTTTTTTTTTTAATATTCTTACTAAATCCCAAATTCTTCTGTATCTTACCTGTTTTTCCATGCTTACGCCTGGATCCCTCCTGCACTCCACTACTGGAATATCTATTTTTTTAACCTGGATCTTCAACTCTGTTTTCTCCCTGGACTTATGTGCTTCGTCTGGAATGTTACATCTCTTCCTCTCTTTCTTTTTTTTTGTCCCCATGTTGACTGTTTTATTGGGGTTTCTGGATATCTCGGGGCCACCTCACAGGAAGCGGTTTGCAATGAGATCATAAACATTGCCGAAAAATCTGTTCATTACTGCAGCACTGTTTCTCATCCCCTTGACTTTCATCACAAGGTATCCCCTTCTGACAATAAATCATCTTTAATCATTTCTCAGCAACCTCAAGCCCAGCAGCGAAGAGTCACCCCCGACAGGAGTCAAACCTCACAGGATTTGTAAGTACCCCTGGTGAACTTCGATTCTCATGTTCTCAGAGGACTGTTGGTCTTAGAAAGTGGGTCGTTGGCTGAATATGGGGCAGTCATTTGCAGGAATGAGTGAATTACTCCCAGGTTCTCTCCTGAGGATTTCTAGTGAAGGCCATTGTCTGCATCAGCCGAGGTGAAAACAGGTGGCAGGTAAATAAAGGCCATCATAGACTGCTGGGAGAGAGAGACAGGTAAAGATTAACTGCTGTAGAATGTCAAATGAGAGCTGTGCTGACTGGTTTCAGTGCTAGTGTAGTGGGAATATAGAGGAAGGAATAGTTAATTCTGACCAGCCATGAATGAAAGGGTTGCTTCATTCATTCATTCATTCATTCATTCATAAAAAATTATTGGATATCTCCCATGTTTTAAGCACATAAGAGAAAACTCTGTGCACAGAGAAAGAGAGATTTGGACCAAACACTGAAAGGCAAACTGGATTCTGAGAGCTAGAAAAGGGAGGAAAATATCTTCCCAGAGGTGAGGACCACATGTGCAAAGGCATAGAGTGGGTGGTATTTGGAGAACTTGAAAGGGCCCGTGTAGCTGCGGCATATGGTTCATGGAAGAGATAGAGATGAAGCTCAGAGGTGGGATGGGACCAGATGGTAGATTCCAGAATGCAGTTGAAGTAAGTTTGGATTTTATTCTGCAGGTACTAGGGAGCCATTGAAGGTTTTTGAAGTAAGGAACATATTGATCATATTTTGTTGTAGGGAGATAACTCTGGCAACAGAGTGGAGGGCAGATTTCATAGATCAGGGACAAAGATGTTTGTTAGAAGACATCAATCCAGCTAAGAAGCCATGAGGGCCTGAGCCAGGACAAAGTGGGCATTTTGTAACCGTGGAAGTGAGTATAATTACCAACAGAGATACAGGTAAAGAAGCCTAGCCAGCCACAGAGACAGAGAAGGGCAACAAGAGATGCCAGTGAGGGTCTAAGACGTTCACTTCACAGAACAGCTACAGCATCTGATCAGCAGTGTCACCTGCCCCAGAGAGGCCAAGAGTGGGAAATGAGAAATGTCCACCAGGCATTTTCCATGGCAACTGGAAAAATCCCTGGGGACCTCTGATATGGCAGTATTAGTGTTAGTAGGGGTAGTGGCAAGTGCTGTGTTAGGAAGGGTCAATGGTGACTGGAAGGCAGGGGGCTATAGATCAAGGGAATCGCAGAGGCAAGGGAGGTGTTTTTAGGGTGCAGAGACAAGCAAATTTTACCAGAGTAAAATGCCAGTTAATGCAAATAAGATGTAAGTGAGGCTAGGCGCGGTGGCTCACACCTGTAATCCCAGCACTTTGGGAGGCCAAGGTGGGCGGATCACGAGGACAAGAGATCGAGACCGTCCTGGCCAACATGGTGAAACCCTGTCTCTACCAAAAATACAAAAATTAGCTGGGCGTGGTGGCATGCGCCTGTAGTCCCAGCTACTTGGGAGGCTGAGGCAGGAGAATCGCTTGAACTCCGGAGATGGAGGTTGCAGTGAGCCGAGATTGTGCCATTGCACTCCAGCCTAGAGACAGGGCGAGACGCTGTCAAAAAAAAAAAAAAAAAAAAAAAAAGTCAGTGAAGGAAGAGCCCAGGAAGGGGGTTCAACATGGCTTGGAGAAGGGACCTTTCTTTCCTCACATGTGTGAGCAGGGGTAGGAAGGTGAGTGGAGGCACAGAGACTTAAATCTGGAGGGGAGGAGGATTAAGGTGCTGCCCACAGCAAGCTTTGGTCTCCAGAAGTGGGGGCAGAGTGAGAGCTCTTGGCTGAGCATGGGGCATCAGGATTGGCAGGAAGCTGGGGGAAGGACCCCATGGGACAATGTTCTGAGGAGTATGAGGTTCATCCCAAATTAGAGCTGACTTGGGGACCCAAGCAGCAAGAGTGTGGGACTTTGTCCAGCCAGTCTCCACTGTCTAGGAGTGAAAACAGAGAAGCAGATATTGGAGTTATTTCCCAGGGCTGAGGCTGGCAAAGCAGCCATGGTGGGAGTTAAAGGGCCCCAGCATTCTAAGAAGCTGGCAAGGGGCATGTATTGGGAGGCTAGTAGGGGACTCCAAATTGAGTAGGAGACAGCAAGCAAATACAGAAACATGAAAAAAAAAGTATTTATTTACCGATTGGAAATTGATCTGCATCTCTTAATTCCTCATTTGAGACCTACCTTCTGGCAACCAGATCCATCCTCCAAATTATCAATACATTTGGATAAATATGGAAAGTGAAGTTGTGCCTCTGGTTTTAGCAGAGCCGAATGAACCTCTTGTTTCTGGGAACTGACTTCCACTTGCTTGTTTCTAGTCTTTCTTGCTTGCACGCTGGAATTCATTGACATCTACTGGAAATGGTAGATGACTGGCTCATTTACAGTTTTGCCTGCTACTGTTGTGTCTCAAAATAGTAAACAGAGTTGTAAAGTTGGTGCATAGTAGGTGCCTCTTATGTATTTGTTGAAGAAATAAATAAAAACAAAGCTTTTCCTTGATGCCAAAGCAAGGATCAGGTTTCACCACAAGCAGTCCATCTGTCTCCAGTGGCTGCTAGAACCGACAAAACAGCACCGACCCAATGCCTTAGGCCAACTAGCAAGTAAATAAAAATCTTGCCCTCAACGCTCACTGGGATAGAAAAAAGAAAAAAACTTTCAAGGGTTTCAGAAAAATGACATCCACATTTAAAAGCAGTGAATGAAATGTGTTTAGGCATGTAAAGAAACTCAAGATAGTTTTGCTAAACAGTGAGACTATTGGAATGTACTTTTAATAGCCATATATGTAGCTATTATATATATTATATATGACTATTATACACACACTTTTTTAAAAAAACAAATGTTTTATGTTCTCCATATGTATGACCAGAATGTAATGTCTCTGGGAACAAATCACTTCTGATTATGCTTGATAATCTACATATATTATCCTGTGTTAAGGAAAAGGCTTAGTTTACTTTAAAGCAGGGGTCCCCGATCCCCAGGCATTACCACCTGGGCTTTGCCTCCTGTCAGATCAGCAGTGCATTAGATTCTCACAGGAGCATGAACCCTATTGTGAACTGCACATGTGAGGGATCAAGGTTATGCCCTCCTTATGAGAATCTAACTAATGTCCTGATGGTTTCATCCCAAAACCATCCCCCCCACCCCACTCCATCTGTGGAAAAATTGTCTCCCACAAAACCAGTCCCTGGTGCCTAAAAGGTTGGGGACCACTGCTTTAAAGGCAGAGGTCGGGGTAGAGTAGGAAGTGCTCTAGATAAAAAGGCTTGGCTATGGTAACCAAATGAAGCTAAGTAAGACTGATCATGGCTTGCTTGTCAGAAGTTCTCCATCCCTCAGTCTTAATTAACTTATATGTTGAATGCATCTCCCCAAATGCTAAGTTATTAGGGAAATAGTCAATAAAATGCTTTTATCCCTACTGATAAGTAGGAAACACGACTGAAAAGTTGACTGAACTTGAAATGGAGTTTAAAAATTCATTATTTAATCCTGTCGACATTTGAGTCACTTACTATTCTTTTTTTTCATGTCTAGATTTAGCTATCAAGCATTATATAGCTATGTACCACAGAATGATGATGAGTTGGAACTCCGCGATGGAGATATCGTTGATGTCATGGAAAAATGTGACGATGGATGGTTTGTTGGTAAGAATCTCATCGTGCTTTTCTTACTAGTTGTGTGTGTATTGAGGGAATAACGGGGCGATGAGCCATGCAAAAAGCAAAGCAGTCTTTTCTGCACAGAAAGAAGAGCCTTCTCAGATTTTTACGACCTTGGGAATTCTGGGCCACCAGTCTGTGTTGCTATTATGATGGTGTCGATGTTGCTAATGTTGAACCTGAAACCAAATCTGCACAGAAGAGTAGTTGTCAAATTTATTAATTGGGTTTCCATTTATTTTTTATTTATTTATTTTTATTTATTTATTTATTTATTGAGACAGAATCTCGCTCTGTCGCCCAGGCTAGAGTGCAGTGGCGCGATCTCGGCTCACTGCCACCTCTGCCTCCTGGGTTCAAGCAATTCTTCTGTCTCAGCCTCCCGAGTAGCTGGGACTACAGGCACCTGCCACCATGCCCAGCTAATTTTTGTATTTTTGGTAGAGACAGGGTTTCACCTTGTTGATCAGGCTGGTCTTGAACTCCTGACCTCAGGTGATCCACCCACCTTGGCCTCCCAAAGTGTTGGGATTACAGGCATAAGCCACCGCACCCGGCCCTAGTTTCCATTTATATTTATATTGTGCATGTGTCTATTTTGCATTTGGAAATTTTATTTTTAAAACCCTTATGAAATAACACAAGAAAATGTTGACTGAGCCTGTCTCTACCGTGAAACTCAGGCATATGCGTAGACATTCTAAAGACCTTATTTACTCCAGGCTTTCAATAATATTAATCAAAGCAGCCTGCTTAATTAAAGGATTTGCCTTTACAAGAAGGAGAGAGATCAATATTTATTGAGATTCTGTTACAAAGCAGACACTGTGTTTGATATGCTTTTATTGACGTTCTGTCAACAAACAGCCCTGTAAGATAAGAATTATCCTCATTTATCAGATTCAAAAACTGAGGCCCAAAGAAGTTAATTAACTACGCCAAGATCACCAAGGTAGCAAATAGTGGGGTCAGGATTTGAACTCAGGCCACCCATCTCTCCTGAAATCTGTGTTCTTTCTGCTCAGGCATGAATATAATGTTGGGAGATATTGACCCACTCTGCCTCAGTTTCTCCCTGTACAAGTGGCTTTACCTTCATCTTCTTTCCAAAGACCAGCCCTTCCCTCATTTTTCTGGCAAGGCTTTGTTAAAGCAAAGTAATATCAGGGTTCGGGTGGTGAGGACAGCAAGACCTCAGCATGAATGAGAAGTCAGAAAGATTTGCCTTGTCCTCACCAGCCTCTTAGAGAGCTGCCCCATCCTCCTAAGGTCCACAGAAGCCCACGGCCCTCACTACTTTGAGTCATCTGTTCAGTAGAAATCAGGTCTGAGAAGTCAGTGACCACTCTAGTGCAGTGCAATCCAATAGAAACGCAATGTAAGCCATGTATGAAATGTAAAATTTTCTAGAAGCCACATTGAAAAGAAGTAAAAAGAAACCAGTGAAATTAATTCTAATGTATTTTGTAAACCCAGTGCATTCAAAATGCTACCATTTGAACATGTAATCAGTATTAGAAATTGTTAGTGAGTTCTTTTACAGACATCTTTTCATACTAAGTCTTTGAAACCCAATGTGTATTTTATAGTTACAGCACAGCTCATTTCAGACTAGCTATATTTCAAGTGTTCAGTAGTCACACGTGGCTATCATTTCAGAGAGTGCAGCACTAGTATGCACTAGCTGTTAAACTCGTTCAGGACTATATATATTTTTTTATGAGAACTTAGGTGTGGGAAGGAGCACCAGTTCTCTAATGAAGGCCTGCCAGGCAGCTGGGTAAAGGAAATATTTTGGGATGAGTATCTTCCTTGCATCCTTCAACTCTTCACTCGCTTTTTTTTTTTTTTTCTTTGAGATAGAGTCTTGATTTGTCACCCAGGCTCGAGTACAGTGGCACAAACCTGGCTCACTGCAAGCTCCACCTCCCGGGTTCAAGCGCTTCTCCTGCCTCAGCCTCCCAAGTAGCTGGGACTACAGGCCCGCATCAGCATGCCTAGCTAATTTTTATATTTTTAATGGAAATGGGGTTTTATTGTCTTGGCCAGGCTGGTCTCGAACTCCTGACCTCAAGTGATCTGCCTGCCTCAGCCTCCCAAAGTGCTGGGATTGCAGGCATGAGCCACCATACCCAGCCTCCTCAGTCACTTTGAAAAGTAGCGTTTTCAAACTACAAATAAAGTAGCCTTAGCAGAACTCATTTTTCTCATCCATAAGGAAAGATGCTAACTAGCTGTGTGGCCCTAGGCAAGGTTCTTATTATCTCTGTACCCTGCCATCTCAGTTCTCTAACCTTCTTGGCCATTCTCCATAGGAGTTCAACTAGATGTTTTAGATGTCCTAAGCTTTAACATATTTTTTTAGCTTAGAAGTTTCACTTTGGGTAGTAATTCCAACCCACTGGTAGTGGCTGCTTGAGATGTTGCATACAACAGGATTCCGAAGCCAAATCTAAGCCAATCATGATAAGGGTGCAATTATCAAATTGGGATGTCTGCTAAAGAGACGATAATGATGATACAACATATATTTGCCACTCCTGCTTTAGAGAGAGAATCCCAAGGGAAGGAACTAGATTAAGGATCAGCAGTGCTGCATCTGGAGCAGCCCAGGAAGGGCTTTGTTCCCAGATGGCTCAGTGCTCCTGGCTTAGCAGGAGCCCTAACAAGGTTAGTACCAAAGATAGGGACTCAGTTGGGGGCTTAGGCACAAGCTCAATAGGAATTTCCTTTTGATGGGTGGCCATAGTCAGTGGGCTTTTAGAAACTGCATGGTTTAGAAAATCTAAATCCCAGGTATCTTCTTGTGTCAGATAAATGTATGAATTCCTCCACAAAGCAGAAGTGTTGGAAAGAGCAATGGACTGGGAGTCTTCTGACTGGGAGTCAGAAGGCCTCGGTTCAGATTCTGCCTCTGATAGTTACTAAGCAGTGGGACCTCAGACATGTTACTTCTACTCTCTGAACCTGGGTTCCTTCTTCTGAAAAACAGGAGTACTAGAAATGCCTACATTGCTTACCACCCAGCATTATTTGGCAGCCTGAGTGAGATAAGATAGGGGAAAGGACTTTGGAAACCATATGGTATTCTCTAAGCTGCAGGACTGTTACAAGGGATTTTGGAGCAGAAATCTCTGCAGTGTGCTGTCTCAACTCAAGCAGGTGGGTCTTCTCATGTTTTGTATGTGTGTGTTTTTTCATAGGTACTTCAAGAAGGACAAGGCAGTTTGGTACTTTTCCAGGCAACTATGTAAAACCTTTGTATCTGTAAGAAGACTGAAAACCATGGAGATTATTTTTATTGGAGGATGAAGCATCATTCATGAACTGATCTTTTTAGTTGAGTCAGTAGGAAAATTAATACAGTGGATAAAGTAAGAAGCAAAAGACAGGGACAGAGAAGTGTTGTGTTTAAAACCCAAGCCTGTCTAAGGTTACTGTGTGTTAGACAGGGCCGAACTAGTGTGCCGAGCAAAAAGAATTGAAGCAAATTGTATTTACTTAGCCGCTTCTGGGAGCCACTTCAGCCTTTCCCCTCCCCTCCACCTCTTGGATAATCTGACCTGAAGCATAGTCCAGGAGCAGAGTTAGCCAGAAATGCCTCCTGCTGCCCCAGCCTTAGAGAGCTCCCATCTCAAAGGAATCATTGAGCCTGGAGGCTTCAAGCCCAAGAATGCACCAAGACCCCTAGCCTACGTTTCTCAGCTCCCCTGGAGCCAGCTGATCCTGTAACGCTGCTGGAGGTCAGTCTGAGCTACCAAGACTGTCCCTAGACAAAGGTGGAGTCCCCCACACTGCCCAAGACCAAATCCCTCACTCAACCTGCTGAGGTGTGGATGGGGAAACGGAGGCAAAACTGAGGCACCCAATGCATTCAGCCTGCTGTGCAGCAGTGCCATTGACTGCCCTGGTGTTCAGACAGAAAAGCACACAAGGTTTGCCCATGAGAATTGGGGAACAGATGGCCAAGCAGATAGGTTATATGTCTGTTTTCTGAGTGGTGAAGTCAGGAAGCCCTGTGGCTCTGGAGGCCACTTGCAGTTCATTCTTTTCTCATATCCTTGGCTTTTAGAAATGGTTACCTTCAGGACAGTGCAGCTGCATTTATCAGAGCACTATTGCTAAGTTTTCTTTTCTGGCTTGTGTTTGTCTGGGACAGTTTAGAATTGGGAGGCCTATTCTCATAGAAAACCAAAAATGATGTTCAATGATTCATTTAACATACACCAATGTACTCTGGCTGCTGGGGGAACAACCATAAGCAAGACATGCCCAGGGTTTGCTGTGGCTCCAGATCTACTCCCTGTAGGAGTTCAAGGATCACACAAAATGTAGTAACCAGGGTTGTGAATCTGAATACACCCTGGCGAGGCTTCTCTTCAGACTGAAGCAGCAGTTCTGCCACTACCAGCGGCAACCAGGACGTCTGTTCTTTGTGGGGGCCAGATCAGAAGAGAGAGGCCCCTATGACGCCCGGGCTGCTTGGTCACAACTCTGTCCAACTCAAGGAAGTTTATCGGCCTGTCTTAGACCCCCGAGTGAGACAAATACAGAAATGACCCATTCCCTGCCCACCAGAAACTCAGAGGTGATTGGGGAGACAGACACAGGAAAACGAACTTAATCAAGAGAGACTGTGATATGTGCTAAGAAGGGTGTGAGGGAGGAAGAGATGAATTTTCCCTGGAGGGATCCTAGAAAGCATTGTCATATTGCCATCTCCATTAGCCCACTTTTAAACAACCAGGGTGCTGGAAGAACCTTTGTCTGAGGGTAGTTCATAGCTGGAAATACTTGGAATATTTTCCAGAGTCTAAACTCTCATCTTCCCCCACAGATACACATCCAAGCTTACAAATAGGAGTAGCAATTCTAGGTGGTAGGGTTGTGTACAGGAACCCCTGGCTGTCTGCATATATCTCAGAATTACCCTAGGACCGCTGTCCCAAAGTCTAGAGTCTTTACAGGTAGGCAAAATTTGTTTTCAATGCCTGTGCCTCAGCTGCTGTCACAAATACCCATCTTAGGATCCCACTGGCTTCCCATCCCCCACCAGACAGCCACAGTACCCTCACTTTCTCCCTATTGTTCTTTCAAATCCTGTTCTCAGGAAAGAAACTGCCACTAATTCATTCACACTAAGGTGTAAATGATAATAGGAATGAGTTACCTCCTCCCACAGACATTTGTTTTTAAGTATGACAGAGCAGGGCCTTAATCCCAAGGGAAAAGGTTATGGAACTGGAGGGGGTGAGCTTTCTGGGTAGGAGGAGACTTCCTGATTTTCCTTAAAACCCAGTAAGAGTAAGACCTCTTGCTTTGGAAGGTCTGCTCCACCATCTAAAAGCACTGTTTTTTTGGGGGTGTTTTTTTTTTGTTTTTGTTTTTGTTTTTTTTTTACTGTCTCTGAGGGAATATAGTAAAAATGCATATGCACGTGCAATTCGCACGGCAGCATTTCACCGATTTTGGAATATATTGGCTAATGTGTTTCCTGGTCTTTAGATGCAAACCATTAATAACACTATCTTATCTAATAGTTTTTTCAGGGGTGCTTCTTGATTAGTAGGTAATTTGGAACACCTCTTTAAATACAGCTAGAAAATAAAACCAATTTGTAAAGCCACATTTGCATATGATGCCAGCCTCACGCATTTGTATATCTCCAGAAATTCAGGTATGCCTCACCAATTTGCCCGTCTTTAATAAAATCTTGTGTTAAAATTTGCATCACGTCGCCTTCCTATGTATGATGAAACAAGAAACAGATTTCCAATTGCTCTTTTGTCTTCAGACATTTAGTAATATAAAGTACCTATTTTTATGCTGAGATGTTTATACTGGTTTATTAATAGCAAGTGCAACTAATTGGCGGCATGCCTTGCAACACATTTTGATATATTAGCCATGCTTCCGGGTAAAGGCAAGCCCCAAACTCCTTATCTTTTGCAGTCTCTCTGGGATCAGTAAAAGAAAAAAAAAATAATGTGCTTAAGAAGTGGGACTGTAAATATGTATATTTAACTTTGTATAGCCCATGTACCTACCTTGTATAGAAAAATAATTTTAAAAATTTTGAATGGAAGGGGGCGAAGGAACTCATGAAGTTTTTTTGCATTTTTATTTAAATGAAGGAATTCCAAATAACTCACCTACAGATTTTTAGCACAAAAATAGCCATTGTAAAGTGTTAAAATTTACGATAAGTATTCTATTGGGGAGGGAAGGTAACTATGATCTCAGTTACAGTTTTTTTTTTCCTTTTTAATTTCATTATTTTGGGTTTTTGGTTTTTGCAGTCCTATTTATCTGCAGTCGTATTAAGTCCTATTGCTAGAATAGGTTACTACAAAAAAGATTATATTCTGAAAGAAAAATAACTGACATTATATATAACCAATTAATTTAAAGTATTGCCATTTAAATTACACACTGAGAGCATGTCCTGTGCAGACATAGATTTTTCTGTTCATTTATTTTTCTTCATTGCAGTGGATTGATTTGATAAATAGATGTGTTGAATTACTACATTTGCTGTACATATTATTTAATAAACTTTATTCAGAATTGCGTGGCATATGTTTGTTCTGGTCATTCATTGTTTCTTTCCTTCCTTTGCCAAGCTTCTCAAATGAGGCTTAAATTCACTGCTTCAATTTCTTATACCCTCCTTTCCATTCTTAATCATTTACCATCTGCCTTCTGCCACCTCCTGGAAGACACCACTTCTTATCTTACTTTTTTCTCAATAACCTAACTCCTGACCCTCTGAATTAATTGATTACTGTTGACCATTTTGCCATTATTTTTAAAATATCTTTGTATTTGTTCTGATAACAAAAGTAATGCGCAAATGTCTTTAAAAACAAAAGTAAAACATTATAAAATATGTATAATTGGTCTAGATTTGCTGTATAAAACATGGGTATGGGAAATGACATAGCACTTTGTTTTTCTAAATCAAATTAATCTAGCTATGAGTCCTCTCTTGGTATGGGTGGGCGAAAGTGCAATCTGTCCTTTTTCTCCTCCAAACAAAATGTGTTAAGGCACTAGGCATGCAGTTTCCCCTGGCATCCCATGGCTACAACTACTGCCATCTTAGTGTGGGATGGGGTCTGCTGCACACAAGGCATGGATCTGTCCCCTAATAGGAAAGCTCATGCCTCTACCCTCTCTCCCTGCGTTCTGTCCTCCACCTCCAACTCAAAGCACCAGTTTGCAATGCTGCCTCTGGGGTAACTCAGTGTACTTGGGCCTCAAACAGATCTCGGAGAGGGGCCTAACAGTCTCTTCTTTCAAGGGTCTGACAGTCTTTAACACTAGGCCCTGAATCACAGGCCCTATGAACCCTTGTCTCCAACAAATCCATCAGCTTACCTCCTAACTACATTTAGAACCCAATCACTTCTACCATCATAGCCCAAGCCATTTTCTGTCACCTGGATCATTGCAATAACTTTCTAACTGGCCTCCCTGCTTCTGCTCTTGCCCCCTCTAGTCTAGTCTAGACAGAGCAACCAGAGTGATCATCTTAACGTTGGTCCAAAACCCTCTAGTGGCTTCTCATCTCGCTAATGTGGTACAATGGCAAGTCCATAGACATACTGCTCCTCCTGTCCCCCTTACCCCTGAATTCATCTCCTTCATTCCAGCCACACAGCCCTCTTTATGGCCTCAGACTCCTTAAGCACATTTGAGGTTCAGGGTCTTCATGTTTGCAATCCCCTGTGCCTGGAAGGCCCTTTCCCCAAGAGCTGCATGGTTTTCTTCCTCCTTTAGGTCTTCCTGTTGTAATGAGGCTTTTTGTGACTACTTTACATACATTTAGGAACCTATTGTCCCCACCCCCTGCATTCCATCCCCCTCTTCCTCCTCTGTTTCTCCATAACACTTATCACCATCTGAGATTTGTCTCCACAAGCAATCCCATAAAATCCGTGGGGTTAGTGGCTCTGTTTTGCTAATATATGCCTGGCACCAAGAAGAGAGTCTAATGTGGCACTCAATCCTTTGTTGATCAAATAAACAGATAAATAAGCCCTTGAGGCCAGAGATCCTAGAACTCAGAATACGTTCTACCAACAATGAAAGAAGGGAGGCCGGGCGCGGTGGCTCAAGCCTGTAATCCCAGCACTTTGGGAGGCCGAGGCGGGCGGATCACGAGGTCAGGAGATCGAGACCATCCTGGCTAACATGGTGAAACCCCGTCTCTACTAAAAATACAAAAAATTAGCCGGGCGTGGTGGCGGGCGCCTGTAATCCCAGCTACTCGGGAGGCTGAGGCAGGAGAATGGCGTGAACCCGGGAGGCGGAGCTTGCAGTGAGCCGAGATCGCGCCAGTGCACTCCAACCTGGGCGACAGAGAAAGACTCCGTCTCAAAAAAAAAAAAAAAAAAAAAAAAAAAAAAAAAAAAAAGGGAAACCATTTTCTTACAGTGGCAGAAACAACGAATTAATCTTTCAAATTATGCTGGTTTCATACAAACGTAGAAAGTGAAAGTTCTCCATAATGATAGTCCTCACGGAGATCACTCCGATATATGGTCCTCCCAGCTTGCTTTTCTACACATACTAAACACACACGTCTCTAAAATGCTTTATGTAGTCTCATACACTTTTACTTTCCTTTAGTAGAACTGGGACATGTTTCCATAACTTAACCCATCCTTTATTGATGATGTGAGTATTTGAGGTTATTGCCAGCTTTTTACTACAACAATGCTGCTCTGAGTAAAATTATTGGCTTAAAGAGCAGGAAAATTTCAAATCTTAAGAGATTTCCAAGTTGACTTCCCAAAAGTTCCAATTATACTCCCACCAAGTCCATGGAAGTGTGTTTCCCACCACCCAATTAAAACTACTACGTTGTCCGCTTCCATGAATTGCTGCTCCTTGGTTCACCTGCGTTTGGCTGGCCAGCCCCTTCTTCATCCTCTTTCTAGATCTTCACTGCATTCTCAGCCCTCTGTTATTTTATCTCAATACATGCTCCTGCGGAAAGCAGATCTCTCCCAATATCATTACAGCCCAAAGAGTCAATTGTGGGAGGGCCCTTTCAATGATTAAATGGTAGAAGCTTAGGCTGGGTGTGGTGGCTCACGCCTGTAATCCCAGCACTCTGGGAGGCCGAGGTGGGTGGATCACCTGAGGAGAGGATTTTGAGACTAGCCTGACCAATATGGTGAAACCCCGTCTCTACTGAAAATACAAAAATTAGGCGTGGTGGTGTGCGCCTGTAATCTCAGCTACTCAGGAGGCTGAGGCAGGAGAATCGCTGGAACCCGGGAGGCAAAGGTTGCAGTGAGCCGAGATCATGCCACTGCACTCCATCTCACAAAAAAACAAAACAAAACCTAACACTACTGCATTGGCTGAGACATACCAAAGGGCGTTAGAACTAGCCTCAGTCAGGAGTTAATCCAGAGACTCAAACTTTCTCATCAGTATTTGTCTTATTCTTGGCGTTTTGTTTGGCTACATTTTCACCTACTGAATGCAGCAGTGGGAAACATGGCTGCAGGCTGCTCCAGCCTCCTTCCAACTCTCTTGACCCCAAATTCTCAAGGCAAAAGGACCTTCCTATTTGGCTTTCCCTGAAAACAACTCCAGATGCTGGCAGGCCCAGCCTGGTTATTTACTCTTCCCTAGACTAATCACTTTGACTAAAGAGGCAACTTTACTTGTAAAAACCTTTGTGGCTTTTGGCCAGGCATGGTGACTCACGCCTGTAATCCCAGCACTCTGGGAGGCCGAGGTGGGTGGATTGGCAGCTCAACCAAAACCTCAAAGAATGAGGGAGAGGAGTGGCCGGGGGAAGGGGTGTCTCTAAGAAGGGGAAAAGGAAGCTGGACAGATAACAGCTCAATGGTCCACTAGACTTGGAGAGTTATTTTAACACACTTTGAAAATGGAACACTATTGCCCTGTCCCAGTATAAACTTCTGTGTAGTTGAAAGCAGGCTATGTGCTGAAGTTTTGCTAGCCAAGATCTTGACAAGAGTACGGTGGGAGGAGAAGTCCCAGAGGAGGGGGCCAATGTGACCGGGGGGCACAGCTCAACAGTATCTCATGCTAAAAATATCAGGACTCTAATGGAAGGGAACCAAGTTTATGTCTCAGAAGTCACAGAGGATGTTTGGATGAGTTGTACATGGGAGTATTTTTCCAAGTCTTAGCACATAGAAAGCACACCTGTCTCAGGAACACTTAACCAGGTCTTTTAGGACAAATCAAAGAACTTATCACTTGATACAGGTAATTTTTGGAACAAATTAGCCAACAAAGTGGTTCAGATTGAAAATATTATAGAACATTTAAGATAAATCCATAGATGCAAAAATCCATAATGAGAAGCTCTGAACGATCGTGTGACACTATGAAGTCTGTCCCGGAAGACAACTGCACTGGGCTTCCAGGCCCCTCACTCTGGCCTTGTCAGGGGCAAAATACTGAGTAGATTAAGAGTCACTTGGCCGGGCGCGGTGGCTCACGCCTGTAATCCCAGCACTTTGGGAGGCGGAGGCGGGCGGATCACGAGGTCAGGAGCTCGAGACCATCCTGGCTAACATGGTGAAACCCTGTCTCTACTAAAAAAATGCTGGCTAACGCGGTGAAACCCCGTCACTACTAAAAATACAAAAAATTAGCCAGGCGTGGTGGCGGGCACCTGTAGTCCCAGCTACTCGGGAGGCTGAGGGAGGAGAATGTTGTGAACCTGGGAGGCGGAGCTTGCAGTGAGCTGAGGTTGCGCCACTGCACTCCAGCCTGGGCGACAGAGCAAGACTCCATCTCAAAAAAAAAAAAAAAAAAAGAGTCTCTCTACCCTTAGGGTTTACTTGTTTTTCAAGTAATATCTGACAAACAGACGAATCTGCAAAAGGGAGATCAAATCATCTTCAATAGTAGCATAATGTAAATTGATGATCTCAAAGCATGGTTCATGGTCACTTTGGAATCTCCAAGCCCTTTCAGGAGATTCATAATGTCAAAACTATTTTCAAATGATGTGAAGCTGCTTGTGGTAGTCAGCGTCCAAAGATGCCTCCAGTCACCCTCACCTCTTGGTATTCAGCCCCTTGTGTGGTCCCCTTCCCCATTCTATCAGGGTTGGTCTGTGTGATCAATAGAATGTTGCAGAAAAGTGACAGCATATCACTTCCAAGATTAGGCTGTAAAATCCTTTGTGGCTTTTGGCCAGGCACGGTGACTCATGCCTGTAATCCCAGCACTCTGGGAGGCCGAGGTGGGTGGATCACCCAAGGTCAGGAGTTCGAGACCAGCCTGGCCAATGTGGGGAAACCCTGTCTCTACTAAAAATACAAAAATTGGCCGGGCATGGTGGTGGGTGCCTGTAATCCCAGCTACTCGGGAGGCTGAGGAAGAGAATCGCTTGAACCTGGAGGCAGTGGTTGCAGTGAGCCGAGATTGTGCCACTGTGCTACAGCCTGGGTGACAGAGCGAGACTCCATCTCAGAAAAAAAGAAAAAAGAAAAACCTTTATGGCTTTTGTCTCATGCTTGGATCACTCACTTGGAGAGGAGTGGACTACAGTTTAGAACTTCTAAGTTCTGGTATTTTGCTGTGTTGGATACATGCACTAATTCCTGAAAAAAGGAGAAGTATTGGAAAGAACAATGGGCTGGCAGTCTGAAGACCTGAGTTCAAATGCCTCTTAGGCTTACATATGTTGTGAGACCTCAGAAATGCCACATAGGCTGAGTTTTTTCATCTAGGAGGGAAAGACGCCTGGACCAAAGTGAGATTCTTCTAGGAAGGAGGAAGATAAAGGATGTTTGGAAGGCAATCTGCAATGTCCACATCGGAGCTCTCCAGTCATTCTATTGCCTACTGTATACCAGCACTTTCCATGAGTTATCTTTTAATAGCACCTCAGTGAGGAAGGTATTCTTATCTCCATTGACAGGTGAGGGAACTGAGACTCAAAGGAGTTCAGCCCCAGGGTATATGTGCAAGTACATGGCTTCAGTCTGACTCCAAAGCCAGTGTCCTTTCCATTTATCACACTCTACTGCCTGCAAGGTACAGAGCTGGGACAAGACTGTGGACCAGTATACCTATGGATCACCTAAAGTTTACCAAAAGACTATAACATCTTCAAAGCAACCTCACTGAATAATAGCGATAACCATTTGATGAGCTCCTACTACGTGCTTGAACATTGAAAGTTGCATTAAAGGTCTGTGTCCCTCCTCGGTCAGTCTTCTGCCGGAGCCGAGACAGCAGCAATGGCATAGAAGAAATCTGCCAATTTCATGTCATCTTATTCTCCAGCACTCACAAACCTCTCAGAAGTGTGGTCCAGCCTCAAACCTGTATTTCTTGACCACTAGTCTGAACCCTTTGTCACTGCACTGTGGCTCCCATATGTGGTGTTATAGATCTGCAAAGCTAAATGTGGACAAAAATCTGCACTCTTATTTTCTGTATCAGTTAAGAATAACTCCAGCTGCAGTAACATATGGCCCAATAAATGCCAGCTTAATGTGACACAGATGTGTCTCATTATCTCATGGACAAGAAGACGGGGCGCCGGGTTGGTCTGTCCCTTGGCCTTTCTCTCATAATGGCAATCTGGCTACCGTGGCAGCTCCAAGCATCACATCCTCATACAACTGCTTTTGAAGGTTGGAAGCAGGGAGCAACAACACAGGACAGAGGTTTTATCTTTGCATGTTTTCGTCATCAGAGAAGAAAAATCTTTTCCAAAAGCACCCCCCACCAACCCACCTAGCATCTCATTGGCTAGAGGTGACCATGGGGCTATTCCTAACTACTAAGATATTGCTTCGAGGAATTGGACAAGGCAGAGAGGACTGGGAGTGGCTTTGAAGTAGCCAACCAGGAGTGGGTTTTGTAAGCAAGCCCTTTCTGTATCTTTTTCTTAGGTTTCTGTGAGATCTTCCTGCCCCTTCCCTCAGTTTCTTTGAGTTATTTCCTGGCTTCTCACCTTCTTCTCACTCCCTAAATATGAATGTTTCCAAGTTTCTCTCTGTAATCTGTTAGCTGCACAATCTTATCTATTCCCTTTGTTTCAAATATCACCTCTCTGCAAATTACTTGTTTCCACTTTTTAAATTAAACAAAACAAAGTTATTAGCTAAACTTTAAGAAGTAAAACAAACTGAAAACTTGTATAATCAGCCGGGCACGGTGGCTCATGTCTGTAATCACAGTACTTTGGGAGGCCGAGGCGGGTGGATCACTTAAGCTCAGGAATTCCAGACCAGCCTGACCAACGTGGTGAAACCCTGTTTCTACTAAAAATACAAAAATTAGCCGGGAGTGGTGGCACGTGCCTGTAATCCCAGATATTCGGGAAGCTGAGGTAGGAGAATCACTTGAACCTGGGAGGCAGAGGCTGCAGTGAGCTGAGATGGTGCCACTGCACTCTAGCCTGGGTGGCAGTGAGACTCCATCTAAAAAATAAATAAGTTGTATAATCACCACTGCTGAGACATAACCTTTTTAAAGTGCTCTACCAAACATATATATAGGTGATATGTGTATAAACTGCTTTTTTTACTTACTAGATTAAAAAGTCCTTTCTTGACAACATATACTCATGTCTGCATCCTCATTGTAATGATTACATGATATTCTGTAGTATGAACATGACACGGTATATTTAGCAACCCTCTATTATTGATACTTGGGATGTTTTCAATATTTTGCAATTATGGAGAATTCTATAATGAACATCCTTTTCCATACTCTTGACACCTTGAATGGCTACTTTTTTTTCAGATAAATTCCTAGAGTGGAATTGCTAGATCAAAGAGTATGCTGTATTTAAGAATTTCGACACCTACATTTTTGTCATCTGACTGTTGACAAGACCTGTCGGTTCTTCCTTGAAAATTATCTTGGGTTTGTCCTTCCTCTCTGTCTCTGATAATCATCACCTTACACCCTCCCTCAACTGATACCGTTGCCTGAAATCTCTTCTTCTATGATAAAATGCTTCCTACTCACAAAATGGTTGTGGATTTAGAGGTGCCCTTGTCACCTTCAGTTTGGGAGTCCAGTTGCAGGTGAACAAGACTTTAGTATTTTTGAAAAGTTTCCAGAGAATTGAAGAGGGGGTCCTTAACACAGGGTATTGGGAGTCAAGGAAGGCAGCTATGGTAAAGGGGGCGTGCTTAGCAAATTATGGGAGAAAAAGGCCAGATGGGACCAGGGAAAGAGGGGGAATCAAGGAAGAGGGAGAAGCTTTCCAGAAAAGCTGCAAAAAGAAACGTGGAAGGTAGGAAGTTAAGCTTTAATCCTCTGGGCATTGTAAGGTCAACCCAGGGCAGGGTCAGGCCAGAAAGGAGAGTAACAATAGTGCCCCATTTACCTAAGAACAATGAAGGGCCCTGTATACAATTACAGCAGCCTTTCTATGACCCTGGCGAGAAGGCCTACACCCCTCTTTTTCAGTTAAGGAAAAACCTCCCTCATTCCTTCTCCTCCTCCAGCTCCTGCCTCATTTCTCTCATTCCCTTTAAGGTAAAACACCTCAAAAAAGCTGTCGATGCTTGCTATCTCCAATTCTGGTCCTCTCATCCTCTCTTGAACCACTCTGTTTAGGATTTTGACATCTTGCCTTAACAAAACCATTCTCTTAGGACCCTCAGTGACCTTCCCAGTATTAAACCCCGTGCTTGACTTTCAGTTCTCAACTTCCTTGACTTTTCAGCAGCATTTAGGACACTTGACCTTTCCTGCTTCCTGCAGAGGCTTTCTTCACCTGCTTGCAGATGCACCCTCTCTAGGTTCTCCCTGCTCCTTCTCAGTGTCCTTTGTTAGTTCCTCCTCATTTCCCAGGCTCCACCCTGGGCCTCCACCTTTTTTCCTACTCCCTGGTGCCCTCATCTACTCTTGCGTCTGAATATCCTCTATATGCTGATCTCTTGCCTGGACTCTCCCCTGGACTCCAGACTCCTATATACAACTGCCTGCTCTACATCTCCATTGAAATATCTCATGGGTGTCTGAAACTTAAATATATCCAAAACTAAATTCCTAAACTCAGCAGTATCCCCAAAAGCTGCTGCTTCCCCTTTTCAATTAATGGCAATTCCATCCTGCAGCTGCTGTTCAGGCCAAAAAGCATGACTCATCCTCAAACATCCCTCCTATACCTTACTTCCTATCCCTCAGCAGATGCTTTAAAATATAGCCAGAATCCAAGTGCTGCTACAAACTCCTCGACTCCCACCCTGGGCCCAAGCCAGTCATCAGCTCTCGCCTGGACGATAACATCAGCCGGTTACTGCTCCCCTGCTTCTGTGGCTTGCCTCCTCCGTTTTCAACACAGCAATCAGAGTGCTGAAAACATAAGTCAGGCCATGTTCATCTTCTGCACAAAGCCCTCATGACCTTCCCTCCTACTCCTGGTGCTTCTCAAATGCCCACGAGGCGCTGCCCAGTCAGACTCTCTGTTATTTCTCTGACTTCATCTTCCCCACTCTTTCCCTCACTCCCTCAGCTCCCGCCCCATGGCCATCTTGCTGGTGAATGCTCCAGGCTTGTTTCTGTCTTTGAGCTTATTATTTCCTGCACATGGGCTGCTCGTCCTCCAGATATCTCCATGGATTGCTTATTCATCTTGTTCAGTCTTTCCTCAAATCGCTTTCCCAGAGAAGTCTTCTTTCATTACTCTTATTGTTGGCATTCGCTTTATTTTTGACCCTGCTTCCATAGAACATAACAGCATCTATTGTACCATATATATATGTATATAGTTTTATACACACACACACACATATATATACACACACACATATAAATATATATAGAGAGTTTTTTCTTTTCTTTTTTTTTAGAAAACATTTTATTTGAGCCAGGCATGGTGGCATGCACCTGCAGTCCTAACTGAGGCAGGAGGATCACTTGAGCCTAGGAGGTTGAGGCTGCAGCTGCAGTGAGCCAAGATTGTGCCAATGCACTCCAGCCTGGGTGACACAGCTAGACTCTGTCTCTAATAATTATATATATAACGTTATATATATATATAATCGACCAATTGCGGTGGCTCATGCTAGTAATCCCAGCACTTTGGGAGGCCGAGGTG
>NW_026652278.1:38413253-38486375 GCF_009828535.3 Hylobates moloch
TATATATTATATTGTATATATAACATATGTTATATATAATATGTAGTATATATAACATATATAATATCTGTTATGTATATAAAAATATATACTATATAATACATAAAATACATATTATATATTATATACTTAATATATATTATATATATAAAAATATATCATGGTTGCAAAATGATATTTTTGAAACTCCTGCACTTCCCCTACATTTATCAGTTGGTATTTATAGTTCTACTGTAAGCAAGAACCCTTGCTTCCCACCCATCCAACCATCCAGCCACCCACTCATGCATCCATCCATTTATTTATTTATTTATTTATTTATTTATTTATTTATTTATTTATTTATATTTTTTGAGACAGAGTCTTGCCCTGTCACCCAGGCTGGAGTGCAGTGGCATGATCTTGGCTCACTACAACCTCTGCCTCAGAGGTTCAAGTGATTCTCCTGCCTCATCCTCCCAAGTAGCTGGGACTACAGGTGCATACCACCACACTTGGTTAATTTTTTGTATTTTTATTAGAGACGGGGTTTCATCATGTTAGCCAGGATGGTCTTGATCTCCTGACCTCACGATTCACCTGCTTTGGCCTCCCAAAATTCTGGGATTACAGTCGTAAGCCACTGCGCCTGGCCTATTTATTTATTATCTGTATGGATTGTGGGTTTTTATTTTCTCCAATGGGTTATAATTCCTTTCATAATTATATATATGTATATAAATAATGGGCTGGGCGTAGTGTCTATGAAGCAGGTGGATCACTTGAGGTCAGAGGTTCGATACCAGCCTGGCCAACATGGCAAAACCTTATCTCTACTAAAAATACAAAAATTAGCCAGGCATTGTGGTGTACACCTGTAGGTCCCAGCTACTTGGGAGGCTGAGGCACGAGAATTGCTTGAACCTGGGAGGTAGAGGTTGCAGTAAGCCAAGATTGTACCACTGCACTCCAGCATGGGAGAGATTGAGACTCTGCCTCAAAAAAATAAAAAATGATAAAAAACATTTTGTTTGGGCATAAATTCAAGACTACAGAAAAGTTATAAGAATAAGGACGGTACAAACAGCATCCATATGTCCTTTACCCAGATCCCCTTTTTGTTAACATTTTATCCCATTTGCTTCATTTACTCCCTACGCCCATCCTGACCTCAACACACACACTCACATACACAAACATTTTTCTGAACCATTTGAGAATAAATTATACATATTGTGGCACTTTAAATACTTCAGTGTGAATTTCCTAAGGATAGAGATATTATCTTACATAACCACAGTCCAGTTATCAACCAGTAAATTTAACATTGATACTTTTATCTAATCCACCGTCTGTTTCCAATTTCATCAACTGATCCAATAACGTCTTTTTTTTTTTTTTTTTTTTTTGAGATGGAGTCTTGCTCTGTCACCCAGGCTGTAGTGCAGTTGGGAGATCTCAGCTCACTGCAACCTCCATCTCCCAGGTTCAAGCAATTCTCCTACCTCAGCCTCCTGAGTAGCCGGGATTACAGCCCCTGCTACCATGCCTGACTAATTTTTGTATTTTCAGTAGAGATGGGGTTTCACCATGTTGGCCAGGCTGGTCTCAAACTCCTGAACTTAAGCAATCCTTGGTGCAATTTCTGCTCATTGCTGCCTCAACCTCCTAGACTCAAGTGATCCTCCCACCTCAGCCTCCTGAGTAGCTGGGACTACAGGTGTGCGCCACCACATCCAGCTCATTTTTGTATTTTTAGTGGAGACGGGGTTTTGCCATGTTGGTCAGGCTGGCCTTGAACTCCTGGGCTCAAATGATCTGCCTGCCTTGGCCTCCCAAAGTGCTGGGATCACAGGCCTAAGCCACTGTGCCCGGCCTATTCTCCTTTAATCTGAAACGTAGCTACAGCATTTCTTTGTCTTAGGATATTGCCTTTTTGAAGACTATAGTTCCACCCACACTCAGTTTTATTAATAGGGGGTTGTCTGATGTTTCCCTATGATTAGATTCAGGTTATGCATTCCTTCCTGGAAGGTAACCTATGAGGTGTGCCCTTATCAAAGTATCATATCTGAGTTACACGATGTTCTTCTGCCCCTCACTGGGGCTGTTAATTTTGATCTCCTGGTAAGGTATTGTTGGAATTTGCCATGTATCATACTATAGTCCATGCTATGGTTTGAATGTGTCCCCTCCCAAATTCAGGTGTTGAAACTTAATGGCCAGTGTGATAGTATTAAGAGATGGGGCCTTTAATAAGTGATTAGGTTATAAGGAGCCTTTCCTCATGAATGAGATTAAGGCCCTTATAAAAGAGGCTTCACACAGCGTGTGGTTCTCTTGGCCTTCTGCCATGTAAGGACATAGTGTTTCTCCCCCTCAGCCTTCAGAACTGTGAGAAAATAAATTTCTGTTCTTTATAAATTACCTAGTCTCAGGTATTGTGCTATAGCAGTACAAACAGACTAAGACAGAAAGAATGTTTGTGTCCCCCCTCAAAGTTCATATGTTGAAATCTAACCCCCAAAGTGGGGCCTTTGGGAGATGATTAGATCATAAAGGCTCCATCCACTTTTTTTTTTTTTTTTTTTTTTGAGACGGAGTCTCGATCTGTCACCCAGGCTGGAGTGCAGTGACGTGATCTCCGCTCGCTGCAACCTCCATCTCCCTGGTTCAAGCGATTCTCCTGCCTCAGCCTCCTGAGCTGGGATTACAGGTGTGCACCACCATGCCCAGCTAATTTTTGGATTTTTAGTAAAGATAGGGTTTCACCACGTTGGTCAGGTTGGTCTCGAACTCCTGACCTCGTTATCTGCCTGCCTCAGCCTCCCAAAGTGGTGGAATTACAGGTGTGAGCCACCATGCCTGGCAGCTCCATCCTTATAATGGAATTAGTGCCCTTGTAAAAGAGGCCCAAAGGAGCTTGTTTGCCTCTTCCACCATTTGAGGACACAGCAAGAAGATGCTATGTATGAGAAAGTGGACCCTTCACATGATAATCCCCTAGTGCCTTGATCTTGGACTTCTCAGCCTCCAGAACTGTGAAAAATAAATTTCTTTTGTTTATAAGCTAAACAGTTTATGGTATTTTTGTTAGAGCAGCTCCAACAGACTAAGACACATCATTGTTTTTTCCTTTGCATCAAATAAGCAATCTGTAGGGAGATATTTAAGACCACACAAGAATCCAGCTCATCATCAAACTCTCACCCTAGATTTTGCATCCAGTGATGATTCTTGCCTAAATAATCTTTATTACTATGGTTGCAAAATGATGTTTTTGAAACTCCTGCACTCCCCCTACATTTATTAGTTGGCATATTAATTCTACTGTGATCAAGAACTCTCGCTTTTCACTCATCCATCCATCCATTCATCAATTTATTATCTGTGTGGACTTGTGGATTCTTATTTTCTCTAATGGGTTACAATTTCTTTTTGTTCTTCTTCTTATTTGAGATGGAGTCTTGCTCTGTTGCCCAGGCTGGAGTGCAGTGGCATGATTTCGGCTCACTGCAACCTCTGCCTACCGGGGTTCAAGCAATTCTCCTGCCTCAGCTTCCCAAGTAGCTGGGATTACAGGCATGCACCACTATGCACAGCTAATTTTTGTATTTTTGGTAGAGACAGGGTTTCACCATGTTGGCCAGGCTGGTCTCAAACTCCTGACCTCAGGTGATCTGCCTGCCTTGGCCTCCCAAAGTGCTGGGATTACAGGTGTGAGCCACCTTGCCCGGCCAATTCTTTATTATTTTAGTGCTCAAATTGCTGCGCATGTGGCCAGTGGGAGCCCCCTGAAGCAGGCTTCTGCGTCCTTTCACATGCCCCCAGCACTTTTTACTTTTTCTTTTTTACTTTATGCATAATAAGATATTCCAGGCTCATCTTATACCTATCCTGCCACAGCTACCTATTCTGGAATTTATCTGAGGGGTCATGGTTCCTTTTCATTTAGAAACCAAGGTATGGGTACTGGGTGTGTATATTGCTCTGGAGTATTTTTGCTTTTAGGCCTTTGGGGCAGAAAAACACATGCATGCAAATACACATAACTATACATATGTATATTCATGTACATACTTATATAAATACATACACACCTACATAAACATACATACACAAAACATACCATATAGTTTACCTATTTATTTTATTGTTTGTCCTTTACACCAAAATGTAAGCTCCACAAGGGAGAACATTTTTGTCAGTTTTCTTTGCTGTTGATTTTCTAATACATAGAACAGTGTATACCCAATGGAAAGCATTCAATAAAGAGTTGTTGACTAAAAGACAATAAAGAAATACCTCTAGTAGGCTAAAGGACTTGTCAATCCTCATAGCTGACAAATGGAAGAACTCTTTTTTTTTTTTTTTTAACCATGCTTTGAAGACTCCAAATAGGAGCTAAATTTGGCTAGGATAGTATTAATAGATATCTTCATTGTGATTTTCCCACCTTTATTGTTTTTTCTGTCCTATTCTATCTCCAGACCTCTGTCATTTGTATCTCTTCTCTTTCTACCCTCTGGGATTCATAACTTTAGGCGGTCAGTAGGTAGGAGTTGAAGGCAGAGGCTAGGTGGGAGGGCCTGGGGGTAGAAGAAGAGGACCCCAGGCCCACATTACCCAGCAGTGATGGCTGAGCCCCAGCCTGGTATGTGCCCTAATGTGAAGATGGGAGGAGAGGGGGAAATGGTGGTGGTACATGGAGCCTGCATTGTCACTGCTAGCTGGTCTCCTGCTGTGTTCTCACCTAGCAGCAGCCCTGATGCTACCCAAGGAATAACACTGGAAGCAGTGTTGGAGGTAACTGGAGAGAAGGTGGACCCAGAGGAGGTGGGTGGGGACCCAGCAGAGAGGAAGTCACCCTCTAGGAGCCCTGGTGTCATGGAAACTGGCCCTGCCATTCTATCTGTCCTCAAATGCTATAAATAGTCAGCTTCAGTATCAGCTATGGCCAGACCAGGCCAGCAGCACAGGCAAACCCTGAGAGGAAATGGATTGGGGGGGGAGGATGGAGTTATAGAGACAGAGTGTATGGCTGGAATGAGAGGGGCTGACGAGAAGCCTTTGCCTGTCCCTACTGCATCCACATCAGATCACTGACATTCAAAGCCCTCCCCAGCAAAATTTCCAGCCTGCATATCATCAATAATGTTATTCCACCAGGCCATCCTGCTTCCTTCCCACTATCTTGTTCATTCTGTCCCTGCTGCCTGTATGGCCTTTCTGCCTCCATAGTTGCTTGTACTTTTAAAGTATGTTTCAAATTCCACTTCTTCCATGGAGGAAACTGAAAAAGCCGTTCCTGAAAGGATCTAGTCTAGTTCCTAGGTGGTGACACTTGGGCTGTGGGCATCCCTGTTAGTATAGGAGAAAGATTTAGCCCTTTGGATCTCCATGAATTGTGGACCTAAAGGGTCTCCTGGGGTCCTAGGAACTTCTGAATAACGTTCTGCCCTGTTACAAGGCCCTTCACATCCAAGAGCTCTTCCCTTGCCTCTCTAGCCCTTTTCCTGCCTCCTTTGCCCTGTTCTTTGGTTACTGACTGATTTTAGGGAAGTCTCTTAGTCTCTCTGGACCTGTCGCAGGCTGAATTCCCTGGTCCCAGAGACAGTTTATCATGCAGGATGTTAATTAAAGAAGGTCCTCAGGCTCAACACCTGTGGAAGAAAGCAGGGAGGGGGATGCATTGGGCAGAGGAAGAAGAGCTGCCATGTCAGCCTGACAGCCTTCACTGATTCCATGGGGAGCTCTGGAGTCAAAATGTCCCATCAGAGTTGTCCCATGTTAGGCCCAAATGGCCAGTCTTTCACCCCCACCTAGATGATGTGTGACCCTGTGCAGGCAGCCTAGGGAAGGTGTGCTTTTGGGAAAAGCTGCTCTGTAGCAGAGGTAGTCCCTAAAATAACTAAATGCTGAAGGGTGTCCACCTCCTGGCACCTGGGACAGGTCCTTTCATGAAGGGGATTCTGGATGGTGCCTCAGTGCCTCAGCCTTCTCCTTTGTGAAAAGTGCGTGATGACACTTCACT
Organism: Hylobates moloch; assembly: GCF_009828535.3. Classification (NCBI taxonomy): domain Eukaryota; kingdom Metazoa; phylum Chordata; class Mammalia; order Primates; family Hylobatidae; genus Hylobates; species Hylobates moloch. The sequence goes on from NW_026652278.1 coordinate 38,419,267, forward strand.
GGACTCTTGTTCTGATATAGATCTATATGTATATACACACATATATGGTCTCGCTGTATAGTCCAAGCTGGAGTGCAGTGACACAGTAACTGCTCACTGCAGCCTCAACCTCCTGGGCTCAAGCAATCCCCCTACCTCAGACTCCTGAGTAGCCCTGACGACAGTCATGTGCCACCACACCCAGCTACTTTTGTATTTTTTGTAGAAACAGGGTCTTGCTATGTTGTGCAGGCTGGTCTCGAACTCCAGAGCTCAAGTGATCCTCCTGCATCGGCCTCCCAAAGTGCTGGGATTACAGGTGTAAGCCACCATGCCTGGCCTAATTCATTAATACTAATATATTACATTGTCTTTTTGTTTTAATTTTTCAATATAAGCATTTAATATGAGCCCTGTTTTGGAATTTCTTCTCCTTTTGATATTCAAGGATGCTTGAGACATTATCGCCCAAGTTTCTCTCTGCTTTCGAGAACACCAGTGCCACCTGTCCAGGTGGAATGGGAACCAGGAGGCAGGTGGGTGACATAGCTGTGGTCCTTGGGCTGGCCCCTCAGTTCTTTGTCTACTAGGCAGTCGGCAGGCCTCAGATCTGGCAGTTCATCTGCTCACACCTCACCAGCCCTGAGGGAATCCCAGCCAGTTCTGTGCCCAGGTAGGTGTCTTTATATCCAGACGCCCACGGAGCATGCTTTGTTCAACTGGAATCCGAGAGGCACCCAATCCCCAGTGGACACTTCAAGATTTCCCGAGCTGGAGCAGAAAGCAGGAGAAAAGGATCGGGAGCTCAATTCCCTGCCCAGTCGCTAGCGCCGCCGGGAGAACCTCTCCCCGCCGGGTCTCGCATGCAGCCAGCTGCCTGGAGCGGCGCCGCGACGAGTTGCGCGTGGGGCTCCATCAAAGACGCGCAGACCCTGGGAGGCGGGTGACACAGGATAGCACCGGACGGGTAAAGATGTCTTTGTTTTGCGAGGCTCTCAGCCTGAGTTTCGGTTCTTTTCACAGGAAAGAGAAGCAAGTTGTTTGATCAGGGCGCCGGCGGCAGGCAGTTGCACCAGTTCGCAGACGTGAGAACCGGTGCGCGATCTGCGCTCAGCCGCGGTGAAACCAGAGCTTCCGGCGGTTCTTTGGTTGGCTGCGCAGAGCCTGGCCTCACTTAGATACCAGAGCGGACCTCCCAGTCAGGAGTCACACGCTTTCGCTTGGTCCCAGCTAGAAGCCTAGCCCCACAGAGGGCTCTTGAGTTACCTGGGCAAGTCCAGGACTTGTTCTGCAGAATAACGAGACTTACTGTAAAGCTGAGCACAATCCTAGACTTACTGTCTTTAGGAAATGGGGCTGTGGTTCCAGGAAGTAGTCTCCACACAGTGGCTCTAAAAGGTCCTGGCAATTGGACCCTGGGTGTGGGGGTTGCCAGCTCTGCAGAGGCCAGGCTGGGGGAGCCAGGGCATCACCCATTTCCCACCCAGGTCACATTGTAAAACTGGACTCAGAGCTGGAGAGACCACTGTCCTACCCCTTGCACTTTCCACCCGCCTTGCTTCCTCTTCTCATTCTCCCTGCTTGCCCTAGAACAACCAGATGTTGAATTTAGGCTGTTTAGGTTAACAAACTTTCATGGAATGTGTTATAATAATGAAAGTAAGGCAAACTGAAGTTCGGAGAGGTTGCTTAAGGCCATTCACCTAGCACTGGGCAGGAGTTGAGGGTCTGAGGGAACTGGAAAGCATGAATAAATAAGTAATGGTGTTTATGTTTTGGGGTGAGGGCTGTCAATCTGTTTCTGGGTATTTTCTGAGTATATATGCTGTGTGCCCAGTTCAGAGCTAGCTGGCTGGGGGAGAGAAGAGGAGATTAAAAAGATCAGTGGAGGCCGGGCGCGGTGGCTTACGCTGTAATTCCAGCACTTTGGGAGGCTGAGGTGGGTGGATCACTTGAGGTCAGGAGTTCGAGACCAGCCTGGCCAACATGGTGAAACCCCATCTCTACTAAAAAGACAAAAATTAGCCAGGCGTGGTGGCAGGTGCCTGTAATCCCAGCTACTTGGAAGGCTGAGGCAGGAGAATCGCTTGAACCTGGGAGGCAGAGGTTCCGGTGAGTGGAGATCGTGCCACTGCACTCCAGCCTGGGAAATAGAGTAAGACTCTGTCTCAAAAAAAAAAAAAAAAAAAAAAAAAGGATAAATGATCAGGTCTCTATCCTGAGAAAGACGACTAGCACTTAGTCTCCATCCAAGGAGCTGGGACCATTTTGATGTTTATTATGAAAATTTTACATCATCCTTAGAGGCAATTATTAAAAAAAATTCTCATTCTGTCTGCCAGTAGTTTTCCTACTTTCTGTTAATTTCAATAGGTAGATAAGCTTTTATTTTTTAAGATGGTATACAAATAATTTTGTTGCACTCTTTTCATATATTTTGAAAACACGTTTCCCTGTCTCTTCACAGTCTTCATGGTTATTTTCATGCTGCATACTCTTCCCTCTTACGGCCATACCATATTTAGCCACTTTTCTGTTACTGGCTGATTCCAATTTTTTGTCATTATAAATAATGCAGCTATAAATATCTGTATACATATAGCATTTTTCTTTTTAAAAATTATGTCCTTGGAATTGTTGCTCAGAAAGTGGATGACTGGGGCAAAGGGTTGACTGTTTTATAGCTCTTGCTACGTAGAGCCAGACTACAACCGAGGACATTTAACAACGAAGCAACTGAGGACTCAAGTCTCACAGACATTTTGCTAACACATTAGCGCACTATGTCTGTATAGACTATTGTATGGAATAAACATTTATTGACACCTACTATGATTGAGGTCCATGTTAGCAGGGCACTTGGAATGAATGAAAGGCAGTCTCTGCCCTCAGAAGCACAGAAGCTGTGGCTTTTCAACTCTTTTCTCCTTCTAGGACAGAAAATATTCAAGATGCTTACACATCTAGGGACAGATTCAGAATTTGGTGATTCCTGCAAATTCTGCAGGGACTTGAAACACAGTCATGCTTTCTAATCAACAGAATCTTGAACAAAGACAATGTATTTTTGGTGTTCATAAAGCAGGTGGCTGGTTACTGGCTATAACACCATTCCTTTTTCTCAGGTTCAGGAAAGAATATCAGGATGCAAGAGGTTGAGAGGGATGTATAATCATATAACTCCACTTTGATTTCCTTTTTTTTTTTTTAGACTGAGTTTCGCTCTTGTTGCACAGGCTGGAGTGCAATGGCGCAATCTCGGCTCACCACAACCTCCACCTCCCGGGTTCAAGTGATTCTCCTGCCTCAGCCACCCGAGCAGCTGGGATTACAGGCGTGTGCCACCACGCCTGGCTAATTTTTGGTATTTTCAGTAGAGATGGGTTTCTCTCTGTTGGTCAGGCTGGTCTCGAACTCCAGACCTCAGGTGATCCGCTCGCCTTGGCCTCCCAAAGTGTTGGGATTACGGGTGTGAGCCACCGTGCCCGGCCCTCCACTTTAATTTCTGAAAGCAAACAAACTATTCCCAAACATAGGCATTTGTGCTGTCACACAATTGGACAAGCAAGATAATCTTTTTATGTGTAAATCTGTGCACAGGGCTCCTCAGTAGGTAGGCCAGAATCACAGGGAGACAGAGGTGTATAGTGAACAAACTCATTGAGCATAGGCTCTGTGCCAAGCACTGTGCTGGGGCCTGGGTACCAGGATGAATGGGTGCCAAGAAAACTGGGAAGAAACTGGGCCCAGAGAGGGTAAGTGGTCCTGAGGATGGCCAATGTGTTACATACATTAAATACTATGTGCCAGGCACTATTCTAGGCACTGGGGCACAGCAGTGATCTAAACAGATAAAAACCCCTGTCCTTATGGAATTAATGCCTAAGAGTGGGGGTGGAACAAAAAAATATGCAAAATATAGAGAATGCCAGATGGTGATACATACAAAGGAAAAAAATAAGGCAAGGGAAGGTAATAGAGCATTCTCGAGAGGATATCTTAAATGATGCTCAGAGATGACCTCAGAAAATGACATTTGCATTTTTTTTATTTTTTAGTTTTTTGAGATAGGGTCTCACTCTGTCACCCAGGCTGGAGTACAGTTGCACGACCACAGCTCACTGCAGCCTTGACCTCTCCGGCTCAAGCCATCCTCCCACCTCAGTCTCCCCAGCAGCTGGGACAGGTGTGCGCCACCAAACCCGGCTAATTTTTATTTTTTTAAATTTTTTTGTAGAGACAGGGTCTTGCCATGTTGCTGGGGCTGGTCTAGAATTCCTGGGCTCAACTGATCCTCCTGCCTCAGCCTCCCAAAGTGCCGGGATTCCAGGCATGAGCCACGTGTCCGGCCCCTAGAAAATGACATGTGAACACAGAGAGTGGTGGGGATGTCTGGGAGAAGGGCATTGCAGACAGGGCCCTGAGGCAAGGCTCTGAGTTAGGAGCAAGGAGCACAGCCTGGCAGAGTGGGGGGCAGGTGAGGAAAGGGCAGGAGGAGTTGAGGTCAGAGAGGGAGTTGAGGCCATTCTAGGGGTGGCCCTGTAGGCATTGAAAGGATCTGGGTTTTTAACCAGGGTGAGGTGGGGACGCCATGGACAGCATGAGACATGGTCTGGTCCGACGTGGAGAATGCACTCCACTGGGAGGGCGTCAGGGAGCCTGGCTAGGAAGCTGGTGGGAGGCTGGGAATCCAGGTCCCCAGACTCAGCTCTTTTTTTGCACTTACTTGGCCCTTGGCCCGCCCCAAACTTGAGGTTTGAACTGTTGGGGTCAGAACCTACCACGAACTCCAGCCTGGAGGAAAGATTTCTAGGAAGGTCTTGAAGTTCAGTTATAACCTGTGCGATGGTCTCATTAGCATTATAAAAGTTCCAGGATGGGGTTCTGTAGCACTGGGCCCGGGCAGTGGTCCAGATGCTGACTAGTGGTGTAGCCTCGGGCAAGTCGTCTCACCTACTGAGCAGACTCAGTTACTTCATCTGTAAAATGGGACTAAACGTCCCGATTGCCTCAGCATCAAATGAGATCATTCGAAAGCACCTTTTAAACATCATTACCGATTACAAAAAGCAAATGGGAAGTCGGAGCTGACCTCAGAGGGCTGACTTGGCACAGCACTTCAAATTTCTCATTTTACAAAGCACGAGGCGCGAGTTTGTCTCGCTGTCGGGACCTGCTTCCCTCTCACCTAGCACCCGCCCCGGGCCCGAGAGCCGCCTTGCGGCCGTGCGTACAGGAGGGAGGGAGGCGGTGTGGGGTCCCGGGCAGAGTTGCTGAGAGCCACGACCCCGCATCTGACTCGCGCTCTCTCGGCGGGACTCCGGGCCGGGGCCCCTAGGCCGGCGCGCAGGGCGGGGAGCGGCTGCGGGCGGGAGAACGGGCGGGGCGGCGGGCTGCGACGCGGCCTGGGCGGAGCCGCCCCCGCCCTGGCCCTCGCGGTTGCCCTGCCCCCGCCAGCCCCAGGCTCCCCGGGCCCGCGCCGCGCCGCTCTTTCTCCGACAGCCGCCGGGGGTGCCCTGCAAGCTGTGCCGCGCGTCCTGCCCGTCTGTCCCCGCGGGTCGTCGCCCGCCACAGCCGCGCCATGACCACCCAGCAGATAGTCCTCCAGGGCCCGGGGCCGTGGGGCTTCCGCCTCGTGGGCGGCAAGGACTTCGAGCAGCCTCTCGCCATTTCCCGGGTAAGAGCAGCTGGGACGTGCGTGGAAGCGGGGCGCTATGGGAGGTGATGTGCGGGGACTGGGGCCCCGCGGGCGCGGTCGGGGACGGAGTCGGGACCGCAGCCGGGCGCGTCCAGGTGCGCTGTGAGTTGAGCGCTCTCCGCGCGCCCGGGCCCCGCCGCTCCCCGCCGCTCCCCGCCGCCGCTTCGCGGAGGCTGCGCTCCCGGGCTGGCCGGCCCGCTGCGGGCGCGCTTCGTGTCCGCCAGAAAAAAAGAAGGCAGTTTTCGTTCTTTGGCCCCGGAAGCGCGGCGGGGCGGGTGTTAGTTCTTTGTCAACCAGCGAGGGGACGAGGGTCCCCGCAGATCCCGCGCGCTGGGAGATGGCACTTCTCCCTTCTTCCCAAATCGCTGTGCAGCCGAACGCAACAGGAAAGACCTGGAAAGTGAGGTGGGGTGGGTGGGAAGTTTACTGGGGTGGGGGTAAGTGGGATTAACCTAAAAAAAAACCGAAACACGCCCTTTGGACTTGACCCACGGCCGAGGCTCGCCCCTCGAATGCCTTTTGGAGAATGTGCTGGATTCGGGAAATAAACACAACAAACAAACTCAAACCCTCTTGGTTATTCTTCTCCCCTCTGCAGAACGTGGCCCTGCGGTCATTCTTCTAGCATTCCCAGATTATCTCTTTCCCCTCCCGGCACCAGCCCTTTTTTCTCAGGGCATGAGTAGATACTGGGATGGGGTTTCCACCTGGGGTGGGGTGGTGGTGCTTGAAATCTTAGAAGGGCTTCGGATCTTTAAAAGGACTCACGTTGAATCAGGGGCCACCAGAACCATTGCCCCCCTAATAAAGCGAAACCCCCAGGGAGACCCAGACTCAGCGTTCAGAGGTCTGGGCTTTGGCCATTTAATCTGGCCAAACACAGGTTGATGTCCCACTGAGAGATACCACGTTCAGTGCTTGGGCACCAAGAAGAGACTCAATAAGTACCTCGAATGAGGAAAGGGAGAAAAAGAAGTCCCCTTTCTCCCCACCCATGGCCACTCCTTGCCTGTAGGCGGCACATTCCATTCTTGGGCCTATCTGCCTGCTGAAGCTGCCCTTCAGCTTGTCTCCCAGACCTTCTAAACATCCTTCTTTTTACTTGGGGTTGGGGGAAGGGTGGAGAAGAAAGGGAATGATCCTTATGGATCCTTTTGACTCAAGCCCCTGCCTCCAGCAGCTGAAGGAGTTTGGTGGGAGGTGCAGGAGAAGAATTGGTGGCCTCCTCTTGACTTGTCTGCCAGCCACAGTCCTACCCATGCTTCTTTCCGGGTTGGCCTGGCCCAGTGAGGAGGTCTTCTCTATCTCACCCCCATGAAAGAGTAGGCGGGCCAGTTTTTGGGCCTTATCTTCCACCTGTTTGCCTCGTCCCACAGAGACCTCTGATTATTCTCAAAGGTACACACTGCCTTTCCAGCCACCAGCCTAATTCCTCAAGCGCAGGAACTGTGCCTTCCCCAAAATCGCCCCCAAGCTTGGTGCAGACCTGTACCTGGCCGGGCTGGGTAAATCCTTGCAGGCTTATTAAGAAATGCTTGTCCAGGGAGGACATTGTGTCTGCACATTTCAACTCGCTTACCTCATAGTCCATTTGTCCCTGTTCTTTGTGTCTATAATTAACCTGTCAGCCCTCTCCACTTCTGAGATTTATATATGACATGAAGCCCTTTTTTAAGTAGTGGAGGATGTATTGGCAATCTGTTAAAAGGGCAGTTACTGCCTTTCACTTTAGCTGCTTTTAAAAGTCTTAATGCATGAGTGAATGATGGAATGGCGTGGAAAACACCACACTGTAAATTCATTGGTTTTTACCTTCATATATTCACTTATTTATTTATGGCGTGTGCACGTGTTTAATGAGCATGTATCATATTCCAGAAACTGTGCAAACGCCTCAGAAATGAGAGGGCACAGCTCCATTCTCAAGGTGTTCATGGTCTAGTGAGGGAAGCTAATCTTTATAATGCCCTTGGCAGGTGCTTTAATTGAAAAGTGAAAGTGACTCAGAAGAGGTAACATTTTCATGCTGACAGTAGTTTATTTGTTTCTCTTCAGCTCCTTATTAATACATGGAAAAATTGTGAGCCTGTTCACCTCATGAGAATGGGAAAGTCATTGTCGTAAAGGGACCCTGGGGTGGCCATCTGAGATCTGGTGCTGGTCCAGTGTCTTCTTGCTTGAGCTGTACCTGGGGTGAATCTTCCACTGTCTGAGGCTATTTAAAAAAAAAAAAAAAAAACCTCTGCAGTGGGGATAGCACCAGCCCTTGGCTGTAAGTTAAGGTATGTGAGAGTGCTCCGTAAATAGTGATAGTGAGGAAATGTGAGCATTGACAAAGAGCTGTACACACTTTCTGATTGGTAGGTATGCTACATTATTTATCATCCTGGGCAGTTTGCTGGTACGGTTTTGTATATGATAGGCTTTGAGTCTCCACACCAAAGCAAACCATAAAATTAGGCTGGGAGAGGAGTGCCTTTTATTTAAATAACCATGTTTGCTTTCTCTTGCATGAATTATTGTGGTATTGGCTCCAGTCTTTTGCTCAACTGCTAAAGCTTCTTAATATAATGCTAATCTTATGTATTTGCATTTTTTTTATTTTTTAACTTGTTTTTTATTGTGGAATAAAAAATCATAAAATACAAATGCACAGCAAATGATTGTAAAGCAAGCATCTGTATAATCACTACCCAAGTCAAGAAATAGAATACTGCAGCACCCAAAAGTGCCCTAAATGTAACGCTATCCTGACCTATGGTAATCCCTTCCTTGCTTTTCTTCATAGTTTTACCACCTAAATTAGGTATCCAAAATACCATAGCTTAATTTTGTCTGTTTCTGAACAGACTCATACAGAACACGTGTGTGTGTGTGTGTGAACAGTTTCTTTAGCTCCTTAATGTTTTCATCTAGTATCGTGATCAACTTCAAATTTCAACCCAGATTTCCAACTTTAAGTGGACATAGGCTAGCTTTCTACTTTTACTCCCATTCTCGTTTAGTGCTCTTGCCTTGTGTTCCCTGATGATCCAGCCACACATTTGCCACTGTTCTCTGATATTTTTTTCTGTCAGTTCCTGCTTCAAATCAACACTTGCCCATTTCCTTGAGGTATTTTTTTAATTAAAAAAATTTTCCATGTTAATTTCTCATTCCCTCTAGTTACTTTCAAGGGAAGCCTTTAGAGAAATACCCGGGCCGACGTTGCAACTCAGTTTATGTTGACTGTTTTTCTCTCCCAGCAACTGATAAAAGACAGGAAAGGGGCTGGGTGCGGTGGCTCACGCTTGTAATCCCAGCACTTTGGGAGGCCGAGGCGGGCGGATCACGAGGTCAGGAGATCGAGACCTCAGTGAAACCCCGTCTCTACTAAAAATACAAAAAAAATTAGCGGGGCGTGGTGGCGGGCGCCTGTAGTCCCAGCTACTCGGAGAGGCCGAGGCAGGAGAATGGCGTGAACCCGGGAGGCGGAGCTTGCAGTGAGCCGAGATTGCGCCACTGCACTCCAGCCTGGGCGACAGAGCGAGACTCCGTCTCAAAAAAAAAAAAAAAAAAACAGGAAAGGGTGAGGCCAAGATCAAGGGATGCCCTTAGTTGGAGGAGTTGCTCATTTGTCTCTGGAGTCCTGGGGAACCCTTTGCTAAGAGCTGGGCGGTTTTGTGGCAAATGCTTATGCCTTTTCTCAAGTATCCCAGGGGATGCTTAATAATGGATACTGTGGCCAGAGGGTCATTTCTGATTTTTAAGAGTGGTATTTCCGGATTCAGATAGATTTTACATCATGTCCTAAAGATTGAAAGAGAAGGGTTTGTCTGTCAGATTATGAAAAGCAGGAAATGTCCAAAAAGGGTCATTATGTTTTAATGGCCATTATGCTGCATGCCCTTGGTCTGTGAAATTGATACCTGGGAAATATTAGTGACTTCAGCTGCTCACAGCTGACTTAAGGAGAGAGGGGGAAGACGTGAAAGAGAATGACGTGTAAGTGAATGGCTGAGCCCATACTACATTACCACCCTCTGACCAGATACTCTCCCCTCCCCAAACTCCTGATGCCAACCTTGCTGGTTTGTTTGAGGAGGCAAGAGGGAAGAACAATGGCTTTAGGGTATTGCAGCCAGGTAGATGACTGAGAGGAGAGTGTCATCTAGCCATCTGGGTCATATTCTCCTAGGCTGACCAGGACTCAGAAAAGCACCAAGGAATTGCTGTGTACTGGGATCAGGATAGGACTGGCACATTCTTAGGCCATGCCTTACTCTTGCTCCACAGAGGAGAGGAAAGCTAGCATTCTTTGCCTTTTGCAAATAGGAAAGCTCAGGTGCTCACAGGTTAGGTAATTTGTTTGAATTTACATAATTTCTCACTAGCTGACTTACTACTCAGCTTCCTTGTAAAGGATAGGGTAGAGACTGGAGCAAAAGTGGTTGTGTCAGAAAACTAACTTTTAAAGGATTATTTCTCTTCCAGTAGGTCTCAGAGGAAAGCCTGGGGGAAGCTTCCAGGACTTTAATTGAGGGCCTGGTACAATGTCCAGGGCAGGGACTCAACTGAGCTCTAGTCCGGGGCACCTCGGTGGGTGATCCTGGGAAAATCATGTCTTCTCCTGGGTTCAGTTCCCTGTAAAGATAAAATAAAATAATATTCCGTGTAAAGATAAAATAATAAGCAAGCAAACCCAGAAGTTTTCATATCCTTTGAATATGAGAGCTACTTTTTTTTTTTTTTTTGAGACAGGGTGTCGCTGTGTTGCCCAGGCTAGAGTTCAGTGGCATGATCTTGGCTCACTGCAACCTGCACCTCCTGGGTTTAAGAGATTCTTGTGCCTCAGCCTCCTGAGTAGCTGGGATCACAGGCGTGAGCCACCACGCATGGCTAATTTTTGTATTTTTAGTAGAGATGGGGTTTCGCCATGTTGGCCAGGCTGGTCTCAAACTCCTGGCCTCAAGTGACCTGCCCACCTTAGCCTCCCAAAGTGCTGGGATTACAGGCATGAGCCAAGAGCCCACTTTTTTATTGTTAGAGTGTCCTAGTCTCTCATGACATTAGTTGTACCTTCAATCATAAGTTGATTTAGAAAACACTATGAATTCAGGAATGTTTCAGATGTATTTGTCTTCTGTTAATCACAGCAGCATCCATTTACATTTGAAAGATTTGTGTGAGAAATATTTATTTGATCTGCCTGCAATAATAACCATAGTTAAAACATATATAGGACTTTTAATATGCCAGGCACCATTCTAAGACCATAATATATTCAGTGATCTTCACAAGTATTTTGTGAGGTAGGATTAAGATCCCCATTTTACAGATGAGGGAACTGAGGCATGGAGACATTAAGTACAGTGCCTGCATCATATAGCAGTGAGTGGTAGAGCTGGAGTTTGGCTAGGAAGTCCGGCTTCCAAGCCTGTAGTCTTAATCTCTGTGCCATAGTAATATATTAATAGCAGCTAACATTTTTCGAGTGCCTGCTCTGTGCTAAGCATGCACTTACATTATCTTCTTCTGTATTCCCCACAACCCATGACAGAGGGACACAGAACACAAAGTCAGACAATTGCAGAGCTGGGAAGTGAAGCCAGGCAGACTCACTTCCAGGTCAGCTTTAACCACTGTATTCTGCCTCCTAATAAGCCATAACTGTCAATATTTCATTGCTAATGGTGTTGACCCAGCACACAGCTCTGAAAAGTGCTAAGGGTGGTGCAGGCTTCAACATGAGGGATAAGACACTCCTGGGCTCCACACCCTGGAGCCTCTCATTCCCCTGAGGTTGGTTGCGGTGGCTCTCCAGTTGCCTTGTGGCCTCAGCTCAGGGCACCTCAGAAAGCAGCACCTCCCTTCCCTGTCCCTCCTGAAAAACTGGAAGTCATGGCCCCACCTGGGAGAATTTACAGTCCAGTTACGAGGTTCCATGACCACTTGGACAGTGAAGAACAGAAGAGCAGAGGAGTGGAAGGACTGGCTAGAGAAAGACCTGCTTGTGGGGGATAGGAGGGCATTTGGGAATGGTTCTTGTGGTAGATGAAGATAACCAGGCAGTGAACAGTTCCACCTTGTGGTAGCCAAGCTAAGTCCAAAACCGAATATACCCATGAAACCTAAGACAAAAAAGGTAATTCCTGTATGGCTGTTAGCACCCTGTGTGATTATTGATACTCTTGTTAGCCACATCCTGGACAAATTGGGCTGCTTATCCGTGGCCGAGTTCTGTGGTGCACTTTCCCATATGTAGTACACTGTCTCCTTGGTAAATGCCATAAATACTAAAAATGATTTTCTGAAGAACACAGTGGTCTTGTAGGAGGCCAGATTCCTGACTGAACACTCAGGGACTAATTTTTATAGACATGACCATTCATATCAAGTAAGACAATAAGAACATAGATAGGACCTAGTTTAGATAAAGATATTGAAAATGCATGCAGAGGCTGGGCTCGGTGGCTCACGCCTGTAATCCCAGCACTTTGAGAGGCCAAGGTGGGTGAATCACCTGAGGTCAGGAGTTTGAGGCCAGCCTGGCCAACATGGTGAAACCCTGTCTCTACTAAAAATTCAAAAATTAGCCGGGCGTGGTGGCAGGCACCTGTAGTCCCAGCTACTCAAGAGGCTGAGGCAGGAGAATTGCTCGAACTTGGGAGGCAGAGGTTGCAGTGAGCTGAAATCACGCCACTGCACTCCAGCCTGGGCAACAACAGCGAAACTCCGTCTAAAAAAAAAAAAAAAAAAATGCATACAGATAGATTAAATGTGGTTGATGCAGCAAATAGTTTGCACCCATTTCTTTAAAAAAATATAAAAAATACTTATGCTTCTGAAGCTGAGCATACCCATACCATATAACCCAACAGTTCTCCTGGTTAAATAGTCAATAGAAACTGGGTCCACATGAGTGCTAAAGGACAAGTTTGAGAATTTTCCAAACAACACTATTCATAATAGCCCCAAATTTGAAACAATTCACATGTCTAACAGCAATAGAATAGATAAGTAGTGGGTATAATTATATGATGTAAAACATCACAGCAACAAGAATGAAGAAATTACAACTATGCACAGTGACATGGAGGAGACACACACACACACACACACACACACACACACACACACACACTGAGAGAAAAAGGCCATACCTAAGAGTAAAGAGTAAATACTGTGTAATTCCAGTTACATAAAATTAGACAGAATTAATCTACAATGTTAGCAGTCAGGATCATGGCAGACCTTTGCCAGAAGGTCAGTGACGGAAAGCGGGCACAGGGAGGTTTAGCAGTTCAGGTAATGTTCTATTTCTTTATCTCATGCTGTTTCCTTGGGTGTGCTCTGCATGTGAGAATTCAATCAGCTGTGTAATTACCATTTGTGCTGTATACATGTCGTCCTTCAGTAAAGGTTACATAGAAGCCCACGTAATTATTTAAAAGATTGGACAATATAAACCTACAGAAAGCATAAGGTAAAAGGCTTCCCCAGTCTTACTTTACAGAGGTAAACACAGTGAACAGCTGGCTGCAAACCTTTCCAGACTTTTTCCATACACGTAGCATTTCTAAAACCAAATTACTATATCTCAGTGAACTATTTGGACTTCATTGCTTTGTGCTTTCTGCCTTATTTTTACTGTAACAAATCAAGAATTAAAGACATCTTAATGTCAAGGGAAAAATACATTTTTGATATCTGCTAGATCTAGTTCAAACCTTATCTTGTCCATTTACTAGCTTGTATGTTCTTGGACAGGTTAACCCCTGAAAATTCAGTGTCCTCATTTGCAATGTGGGAATAATAGCACTTGTCTTCAAAGGTTGTGGTGAGGATTAAGATGATATATAGAGAGAGCCTAGTGGTACTATTAAACAAATATTAATGGTAGCTACTATATATTGAGTGTTAATTACATGCCAGGCATTGTTCTGAACTCTTTACAAATGCAGTCTCATTTAACCCTTCCAACAACCTGATGAGGTTGATGCATTATAAATTTCATTTGATAAATGAAGATACTGAGTCAGAGTAATTCCCTCAAGGTTTAGTAAGTGTTTCGGCTTTGGGTTATGGATGGTAGCTGTTGGAGCTATTTAAAAGCACATAGGGTTCATAGGAGCTTGTTTGGAAACTTTTGAGGAACTCGATGACTTCTTGACGGAGTCTCGCTCTGTTGCCTGGGCTGGAGTGCAGTGGCATGATCTCAGCTCATTGCAACCTCCACCTCCTGGGTTCAAGTGATCCTCCCACCTCAGCCCCCCAAGTAGCTGGGATTACAAGCATGCGCCATTACACCTGGCTAATTTTTGTATTTTTAGTAGAGATGGGGTTTCACCATGTTGGTGAACAGGCTGGCCTTGAACTCCTGACTTCAAGTGATCTGCCCATCTCGGCCTTCCAAAGTGCTGGGATTACCGGCATGAGCCACCATGCCTGGCCTCAATGACTTCTTAAGAATTTAGTCAGGGTGTTCTATTTGGCTACCTGTTTTATTATATTCCTATCTGAGAAATGGTGGTCAGTCTTTCAGACTGAGAGAGCAGCACGTCTCTTTGAACTGTCACCCCTTAGCACTAATAACTTCTTTTTGCACCATGCACAGTGTGAAGCCGGATTAAGATGCAACTTATCTACAAGCACCTACCCTATTTTATTGCCTCATTTCCCTGAGAAAATGGTTATAGACTAACCAAGAACATTTTAAAACAGTGTTATGTTTTCAGGTCGCCCTGTATAAGTGCATACAGCTTCTGCAGCCATAATGTGGCTGTGAAGTCTGTGCCACAGCCTCAGCCCACAAACATACTGAGTCAGAAGATTCTGACTAAAGAGAGTTCAAATTCCACATCTAAATGGCATCCTACAGAGCTGGGTCCTGCTTTATCCCCAGTTTAGAATCTGTTAAAATTTGTACCCAAATACTTTGACACAACTATTAAATCAGTGGAGATTATGCTTAAAGGCATGTAACATTGAGATTGAACTTGAATCTCACATTTCTTTATCCCAGTTGTATATAATTATTACTATCATTATTTAGGCTGTCTCTTTCACTTACTTGCAGGCTTGTCTTTCACTTCCTTACGTATTTACAATATTTAAAACACAAGAACACACATAAGATTTAACAAAAAATTGGAACATGGAAGAGGAAAGAGAGAGAAGTGCCAGGAACTTTAAATCAGTTGGTTCTGTAATTGCACACTACATTTAGCTGTGAGTTTTCTGGCCAAGGGAAAATAGGACCCACGTCGAATTATTTAGATACCTTGTTTGGAGTTATTATACTTCTACTGGTTGGACGCAGTGGCTCATGCCTGTGAAACTAGCACTTTGGAAGGCCGAGGTGTGAGGATTGCTTGAGGCCAGGAGTTCAAGACCACCCTGGCCAACACAGTGAGACCCCATCTCTATTTAAAAAAAAACAACAAAATTACTTATGCAATGCTCCATTTGCATAGCATTTTCGGGGGTGTTAACCAACATTACAGGGGCTGTATTTTTTTGTTTGTTTTTTGTTTGAGACAGCATCCTGCTCTGTTGCCCAAGCTGGAGTGTGGTGGTGCTATTATAGCTAACTGCAGCCTCGACCTCCTCCCAGCTTAAGCGATCCTTCCACCTCAGTCTCCTCGAGTAGCTGGGACTACATGCCTGGCTAATTTTTAATTTATTGTTCAGACAGGGTCCCACTATGTTGCCCGGGCTAGTTTCAAGCTCCTGGGTTTAAGCAATCTTCCTGCTGTGGCCTCCCAAAGTGCTGGGATTATAGGCATGAGCCACCCCTGCCTGGCCTATTTTTTTTTTTTTTAAGTCTGTTTTGGTAAGAGATAGAGAAATACTATTCTAACGGATATTCCTTTCAAGGGCTTTCTATGTATTTTATAGGAGTATAAGTTCTGCCCTTGAAGGTGTTTCTGGAGGAGCTGAGATTTTAGGGTCTAATTACTTTTTGTCTACCTGATGACTTTAACTTCATTCAGGGAGAGAGTTTAAGGGGAAAAGATAGTCATAGTCATCATCTCTCTTGGTGTTTCCAAACCTGATGAGCATTAACATTTTCTGGGAAGCTTTAAAAAGGTATGGGTTCTTGGGTTTCACTGTATAGGCTGTCTTTGGTGGATCTGAGATGGGGTGTGGAGCTCTATCTATATTTTTAATCTCTGCCCCCATGGGATCTGACGACCAACCTGTTTGAAAACCATTGCCTCATCCTTGCAAATATCACAGTTGGCTGAGTATTGGTGAATGGGGTTGATTTCTGGCCTGAGGTTTAGATGCCAACTCCAAGGGGCAAGGTTAACAATGTCCCATAAAGAGTCAGGAAATTGGCCTGTAGTCCTGTCCACAAATAAACCTTCTGAATAGACACGGTTTTTCCCTCAAGAAAAAGAAAAAAATAAAACAAAGCAAAAACCTCTGCCTTAGAACCATTTAAACCATTCGACAAATATTTGGTTAAAACCCCCACCTCTGTCAAAAAGGCAACAGTGCTGTTTATCATCTAGGCTAGAATACTTCTGAGAATGAAATGGGGTGGTCTTGATAGTTAAGCTGTTTTGGGCAAATCAGGGCATTTGGTAATCCTAGTCATAAAGTATTTCTACGTATAATCATGCTTTCCATAACTTTTAAACTGAGCCAGTGGTCACAAACTCATTTGTATCAAGGGGTTAGGAGGCAACACAAGAGTTTTTAAATTTTTTTTTTCGGAGATGGAATCTCGCTCTGTTGCCCAGGCTGGAGTGCAGTGGGGTGATCTTGGCTCATTGCAACCTCTGCCTCCCCGATTCAAGTGATTCTCCTGCCTCAGCCTCCTGAGTAGCTGGGATTACAGGCATCTGCCACTACCTGGCTAATTTTTTTGTATTTTTAGTAGAGACGGGGTTTTGCCATGTTGGCCAGGCTGGTCTTGAACTCCTGACCTCTAGTGATCCACCCGTCCTGGCCTCCCAAAGAGCTGAGATTACAGGTGTGAGCCACCATGAATTTGTTTTTTTAAAAAGAAAATTTACTAAAAAGGACTAATATGCTCATACTTACTCATTTTTGTTAAATTCTGTATGTTATATATGTAAAAGAACATTTAAAAAATTGCAACTTTTAAGAAGCTGGCATTGGGTTTATGTTGCCTAGAATTGAAGCATATGGCCTGTTTGCAGCAGGAAGTTGCCTGGTAAATAATATTTTTCCTCATTGCTGAATCCCATTGGGCCCCCAGTGGGATCTCTGCTATCTTTTCTTTCTTTGCTCACCAAAACTGTTTCTTTGCCTATGAGAATTAAATAAGAATGTTGCTTGGCTTGTTTGAGAATCACATTTTCTTGCTGCATTCATTTCTGCTTTAGTAATTTTACAGAAGGCAAATTATAATCCCTAGTCCAAACCATTTGTAGCACAGGGACAACGTTTTGCTCCCCTGAGTAATCACAGTAAACTCTGACTCAGCCCAGTGTGTAGCATGCAGAGCTCAGCGTGTTGGTTGAATCAACAAATGTTGATGGACCAGACCTCCAAAATGATTTTCCCTAAAAACTGGCACCCTTTAAGGCATTGGAGAGGAAAAGCGTTAGAGTTGGCGTTTGAATTGCCTCACCCAGCAAGCTCTGCTCAATTATTTTTTTCCCATACCGTATTAGAAGAGTCAAGAAGGTAGTTATATTGTGGTATAAAGTATAATTATATGTGTATATTAGAATGGGAAAAAATGGCTAGAAACTTATATACCATAATAAATGAGTTTTGAGTAGGTGAGGTAGTCAGAAAATTAATAGCTGCAAGAATGGTCATAAATGGTAACAGGTACTGGGTTTCTGTGGCTGGGGCAGTAGAGCATGGTAGAGCCTGTGGCTAAATGGAGAGCATGTGTCTCATATAGAGGATCAGAGGCTCCTCATTTGGTGCTGATTGTTGCCATTTGGGAATCTAGGCCCAGAATTGCCAGATTTTCTGATTTTTCAAAAGAAGCTGAGAATCTAGGGGTTTGAATGATTTTGTTGATATATAAATATTGGCATGTGATTTAAATGTAAGAAAAAAAACAAGACTGTTGGCTGGGTCCATTTCACAGGCCTAGCTTTCAATCTTGAGCCAGAGTTAAAGGAACCCCATCTGGCTGTCAGTAGAACATGTGATTTTTAAGTAGGACTGCCTTCTGAAAGACCAGTTACTAGGGAAAGCCAGCCACAGAATGGCTGACCTAGAGGCCAAACAGGTGACCCCTTGAATGGATTTGCTTCTTTGAGCTGCTGTTAGAGTATCTGTCAAATGCAGTCACCTTAATCTCAGCAGAGCTAAGGCTCAGTGGTTGTTTCTTGGCAGTTGACTGGGCAGTCAATGTCAGACGCTATGTTTCAATTTCTTTGTTGGTCTCCTAGTCTGTGTTTACATCTACAGCCTCATCCTCTTCTTCTTCCTTCACTTGCTAAATTTCTTTCTTTTCTTTTTTTTTTTTTGAGACTTGGCATGCTCTTTCCTTTTGCTTTTTTCCTTTTGTGGCTTTGCACAGTTTTAAGCAGCACCTCCTCCAGGGAGTGTTCCGTGATTCCACCTTTAGGCTCCTACTGCCTTGTTGGTTCTAGCACAACACTCATCAGCTGTTGTACATGCTTGTCTCCCCCCAGGAGACTGTGAGCTTTTTGATGGCAGGCACCACCATTTTAACAGCTGAGTTCTAGTGCCTTGTGTGGTTCCTGGAATCTACAAACAATAGCTCACATTTCTGGAGCCCTGACAGTGGGGGCTCTGCCTGAATTGCCTAATGTAATCCTCGCAACAGCCTTCTGATGTCAAAACTGTTCTTTTCATCGTTGGTGCATCCTTGTTTACACAGAAGTGAAATATCCTGCCCAAGGACATTTAGCTCACAAACCAGGCAGGACTTGAACCCTGGCCATCTGACTCCAGAAACCACATCTTAATGAACAAGTTACACTGTCTTTCAGAATGTACATAAGGATGTCTGATAAGTGAATGAACAGAGAGAAAGAAGGAACAGGGGAGGGATGAAGTAGAAACATGCCATTATCACTGAGGAGGAGGGTTATCTTTTTATTTGTCATGGGTATGCATCCAGTTCTGTATGATAGTAGTGTCATTTAGGTATGTAGTTATTTAAATGTAAGTTGAAGAAAGTGAGAGAGCTACATCATCATCCTATTTACACCAGTTAGAAGTGCAATTAAACTTCAAAAACCTTCTTATGTGCTCAGGACTGGCAGCAGTGGACAGGTCTTAAAGATGCATTATGAACTTGGAGTAGAGGACATTTGGCCTCTAAGCAAGCAGTGTCTGCCTGGGGTGCTGGTGGGGGCAAAGAGTGAGGGACACAAGAATGAATTGAGCATAAAATGATAGATTGTTCATTAGTGGAAATTGTTGTGCCTAAACCCGTTTACTCTTTTATTTTATTTTATTTTATTTTTAGATATTCTTACTCTGTTGCCCAGGCTGGAGTGCAGTGGTGTGATCTCGGCTCACTGCAACCTCCACCTCCCGGGTTCAAGCAATTGTCCTGTCTCAGCCCCCTGAGTAATTGGGATTACAGGCAGTGTGCATCACCACAGCTGGCTAATTTTTGTATTTTTAGTAGAGATAGGGTTTCACCATGTTGGCCAGGCTGGTCTTGAACTCCTGAGCTCATGTGATCTGCCTGCCATCTGACCTCCCAAAAGTGCTTGGCTTCTGAAAGTGCTGGGATTACAGGCATGAACTACTGTGCCTGTCCCTACTTACGCAGCAAGAGTTGTGTGATCTAGTTGTATGGTCTCTGGGGAAGAAGGCTGGCAATGGCATGTTCATTGAACTAATGGGAGAGAGTATATAATTTTTTTTTCTTTTTCTGAGACAAAGTCTCACTCTATCACCCAGGCTGGAGTTCAGTGGCACAGTCTCAGCTCACTGCAGCCTCTACTGCCTGGGCACAAGCTATCCTCCCACCTCAGCCTCCTGAGTAGCTGGGACTACAGGCGTGTGCCACCATGCCTGGCAAATTTTGTTTTGTATTTTGTAGAGACAGGGTTATGCCGTGTTGCCCAGGTTGGTCTCGAAATCCTGAGCTCAAGGCAAGCCACTTACCTTGGTCTCCCACAGTGCTGGGATTACAGGCGTAAGCCACCATGCCTGGCCCAGAAGTTTGTTTTTTTTTTTTTTTTTAAGAAATTGAAGCTGACTCTATTATGAGCTGGTTCTGACGGAACTTGATGGTCAGGAAGAAATTAGAGCAGATAGTGTGGCCTAGTTGGTTAAGTGGGTGGACTCTGGAGCCTGCTGTGGCCTGCCGCTCACCAGCTGTGCAACCTCAGGCAAACTGCTTAACCCCTGTTCCTCCATTTCCTCATCTGTAATGATGCAGATAACATTGCCTGTCTGGTAGCACCACGTGAATATTGGTGAGTTAACCCTTGCTAAACATGCTTGGTACCTAAACGCTCATTAACTGATGGCTGTCATTATGATTATGATTGTGATAAATAGTGTTTGGCAAGGATTGGAATCCACCATTCAAGACAGGAACTATCCAGTGTTGGAGGCACAGGCCTTCTCTCCTGTAACCCTTGTCACTTCTGTGTTATGATTTGTAAATTTTATAGTGGGTGGGTTACTGGGCCCCAGATCAGTACAGGGCAGGGGAGTGACGGTCCTGTGGTGGGGAGGCACTCAGCCAGCAGCAGGACTTTGTGACACTCCAGGTCTTATGTAGAAGGCCACTGCAGATAAGTCTCCTGGATTTTTTTTTTGGCTTTGACAGTTGAGTTTGGAGCCTCTGCTTGTGGCAATGTGCTAAAGCAAAAAGGAATGGAATTTGCAATGAGAGAGCCTTTCGAGTTCAGGCTTAGCCTTTAGCTGTGTGAACTTGAACCACTCACAGTTTTTCTGAATCTCAATTTCCTCATCTGTAAAGTTTATCTAATATGTTGGTGGTGAGGTAATCATATTATTATCTCAAATAGGAGATTGTATATGAAAGGGCTTTGGAAAGGCAAATCCCATAATTTGTTTAAATCCATTTTTTCCCCTAAAAAAGATAGCTCATAAAAGAATGTGAACTTAATCTGTATGTGTAATTTCTTTCAAGTCCTATCTGATGTTTCTTGTGACTTTCTGAGATTTCCTTTGGCTTCTTACCAGTTTGGCTTTAAAAAAAAAAACAAAGAAATTATACTGAAAGATAGGATGACCAGACCTCAGTTACTCAGGCTTGGGGCTCCTAAGACTGGTTCTAGCTTGTCCAGGACCTGTTGGGATATACTTAGCAGAAATGTCTCTCCCACAAAACAGTTGGAACCAAATGCTGGACATTCTGGACTTCTCAGCAGTTCACCGTAAAAAAGTGAAAGGAAATTTCTTTTTCATCTTCTCAACCTCTCCAGTTCCAGTCTCGTGAGTTTTGTGAGTGGTCATGCTTCAGGATAGCAGTGTAGAGGGAAATGATTATTTGATTTTTGAAATAAAAATATTTTTGATGTTTTTGAAATAATTCATTTTATTTTATTTTATTTTTTTATTCATTTATTTTTTTTGAGACAGAGTCTTGCTCTGTCTCCCGGACTGGAGTGCAGTAGCGCGATCTCGGCTCACTGCAAGCTCCGCCTCCCGGGTTCACGCCATTCTCCTGCCTCAGCCTCCCAAGTAGCTGGGACTACAGGCGCCCACCACCACGCCCAGCTAATTTTTTGTACTTTTTGTAGTAGAGACGGGGTTTCACCGTGGTCTCGATCTCCTGACCTCGTGATCCACCCACCTAGGCCTCCCAAAGTGCTGGGATTACAAGCGTGAGCCACCACGCCTGGCTGAAATAATTCATTTTAAAGGATAAAATGAAGCAGCCTGATTACATATTTAACAACACTAGGTGTTTTAGAGCCAATCATTTATTATACAGATATTTATTGAGCACCTATGATGTTCCAGTTATTGGGTGCTGAGGATACTGTAACTGCCCAATGGGTTCTTGCCCATTGCCCAGATAGAGCTGATTTATCAAGACAGGGGATTTGCAATACAGAAAGTTTAATTCACATAGAGCTGGCTAAATGGAAGACTAGAGTTTTATTATTACTCAAATCAGCCTTCATGAAAGTTGAAGGCTAGGGGTTTTCAAAGATAGTTCAGCAGGCAGGGGGCTAGGGAAGGTGAATGCTGATTGGTTGGGCATGCCATCACAGGGGTGTGGAAAACAGTGTGTTGAGTTTGCATCTTGGTGGGGGGGCATCCGGTAGGTAGCCAGAAATGCAAAAGCCTGAAAGGACATCGCAAAAGGCCAATCTTAGGTTCTACAATAGGAGTGTTATTTACACGAATAACTGGGGAAGTTGCAAATATTGTGAGCAAATATTGCAAAAATTGTGAGCTCTGGAATAATGGCTGGTAATCATTTAACTATGCCTACATCTTAGCAGAATTCAGGCCCCTCTCATCCTCCTAACCTGGTGGCCTTTCATTAGTTTTTCAAAGACAGTTTAGTTTTGGAAAGTGCTACCATCATTTAAACTATACACTAAAATTTCTCCGGAAGTTAGCTTTGCCAATGCCCAGGAATGACCAAGGACAGTTTGGAGGTTAAAGGCAAGATGGAGTTGGTTAGGCCAGATCTCGTTCACTGTCATAATTTTCTCACTGTTAAAATTTTTGCAATATCACAGCACAGAAGGCAGACAAAATCCTGCCCTCATGCACCTTACTGCTGAGAAGGCCTTTCAACATTAAACAAACTAATCCACCAAGGAGGTTTGCAAACATAAAGTGACCAGTGCCGTGAAGAAGAACCAAGTGTATTAAAAGGATGGCTGGGTTGGGCATAGTGGCTCACGCCTGTAATACAAGCACTTTGGGAGGCCGAGGCGGGCGGATTACCTGAGGTCAGGAGTTCGAGACCAGCCTGGCCAACATGGTGAAAAAACTCCATCTCTTCTAAAAATACAAAAAATTAGCTGGGCATGGTGGTGCAGCCTGTAATCCCAGCTACTCAGGAGGCTGAGACAGGAGAATTGCTTGAACCCGGGAGGTGGAGGTTGCAGTGAGCCGAGACTGCGCCACTGCACACCAGCCTGGTCAACAAGAGCGAAACTCCGTCTAAAAAAAAAAAAAAAAAAAAAAAAAGGATGATTGTGGGGGTATAGCTTAGATTGGAGGTGAGGGAAGGCCTCTTTGAGAAGAAGGGTTGTTTACACAGACACCTGGAATTTGAGAAGTTAATCAGGCAGGGGTAAAAGCAGGTGTGAAAGTCCTGAGGCCCTGTAGCTGGAGCCCAGTGGGGAAGAGGCATGATGCGGGTGGGGAGGGAGGCACTGGCTTTAGCGGCCTTGTTAAAGATTTTGGATTTCGTCCTAAGGGGACTGCTCTTTGAAACTGCTAGATTTAGCCATGATAAATGAGTTCCATAAGGCATTATTCTCCTTGATTCAGGCTGCTCTCCTTGGAGTTAGAGTCTGTCAGTCAAGAACGCTTGCCAATCCCAAATAAAGTGATGCTTAGAGCCATTTAAAAACTGAGCCTGCGTTGTCCTTTAGTAACAGTGAAATGTATATGAAGATGCACCAGATCAGTCTTCTCAGGACAACAGGTCAGAAAATGGAGGAATTTTTTTTTTATTGCACTCACTGGATGACTCAGAAGCTAACACTCCATTGTTGACTGAAATGAGAGTGGCCTGTGCTTGCCTGGATAAAAAGTCCTGTCCCAGTGGCTGGATGAGGGGACGATCTGAACCTTGAATCAAGAGGCTGCTTTCGTTTCCTAAAACCCAGATCTCTGGTAAACAAATGATGGGAGAGCCAGAAAGGAAGGTTAGGAGGTCAGGATCTCAGTACTGGTTTCCACATCCTGCCACATTCCAGGAGAGTTTTGCCTGATAAAGTCATAGCATGTGCAGGCCAGAAGGGACCTCAAGGATCAACTTGTCTTGTCCTCATTTTATGGGGTCAGGGTGCTGATGGGGAATGCACCATAATAGCGGCACTACACTAGCTGCGCTGAGGGCTAATCGGAAACTGTAGCTGCTGAAAACTGCATCAGATACTGAGGTTTAGGACCTAACTTGCGTGTCCTGGTTTGGTGCCTTGAAGAACCTGTTACCTGTGGTTCAGCCATAAGGAGACACCCAGGTGTTCATAAGATCTTCCTCAATTGGATCCCAAGAGTCAAGGGCCTTCTCCAAAGGGTGGCCAGAGCCCTGTGGGCACTGGGAGCCTGGGGGTGTTACTGCCACCCTGATCCTGCGGACTTGGAATTCCCACCCAGGAAGGTCTTGTAATGTGGAAAAAAAGTTGTGAACTTACCCTGGGATGATGACAGTAATATTTTTAGTATACCTTAGTTTAGAAAATCTAACCAGATACCTTGGTTAGAAATAGTACTCTGAGGTGAGTACTATTTCAAAATGAGTTTGGATCTTGTTCATTCTAATAGCATCTGTATTCACTTGAAAAATAGTTGTACATCAGTGTAGGAGATGTGATATGTATTGAGTCCGCATGTATTGCTCTGTAGGCAGGTGAATTTAAGGACCTATTGCAGTAATTGATTGGCTTCCCCCAAGCATCAGTGACCTGTCAATTTGGAACCACTGGTTTTAGAAGCATCTGTCTGCAGAAAACCAGCCGCCTATAGGGAATGACCCTAGTCATTTTGCGAGATTAAACCAGTATAAACCTATACTACCATATTTTAGGATATCCTTGATTGCTTTTAACAATTTTTTATTTTTTTAATTTTTATTTTATTATTATTATTTTTCGAGACAAAATCTCACTCTGTTGCCCAGGTTGGAGTACAGAGGCGTGATCTTGGCTCACTGCAACCTCCACCTTCTGGGTTCAAGTGATCCTCCTGCCTCAGCCTCCTGAGTAGCTGAGATCACACCCGGCTATTTTTTTTGTATTTTTGGTAGAGACAGGGTTTCACCGTGTTGGCCAGGCTGCTCTCAAACTCCTGACCTCAGGTGATCTGCCTGCCTTGGCCTCCCAAAGTCCTGGGATTACAGGCGTGAGCCACCATGCCTGGTCAACAATTTTTTAAATTAAAAAGTAATTCAATATTATTGTAAAAAACATTGCAAAACTGTATAACTGTGAACAATTTAGTGTGCAGTGTTTCCACTTTCTTTTGTATATATAACATTATTAAGATTTTTAAAGAAATAGGGTGTTATAGTATATAATGTTCTCTAAATGTGCGTTTTTTTAAAAAATATAATTGTTAACTAATTTTAAGGGAGCAAACATGGTTCAGGGAGAAGGACATCAGATCTGTTCGGGGTTTGTTTCCTGGCTCAGTAATACACTAGTTGGAGGACCAGTAATATAATAATATACTAGTTGGGTGATCCTGGGTAAGTCATAGGTCTTTCTAAGCCACAGATCCTGGTCTTGGAAATGGGGACTGCTATTTGTCCTCCTTTCTCACAAGGTTGCTACAGGGATACAATGAGATCATATTAGAAAAGCACTCTTTGTCAATGATAACATAATATAAATGATTGTTATTATTTAAGCTATGATTTCAGCCCTCTTTTCTTTTTCAGGGCTTTGCTCCGTATCAGTGAATACTTAACTTGGTGGTAACTTAGTGGCTTGGAGACAAATAGTAACTAGCCTGCTCTCCCCTTTTTTTCTAGGTCACTCCTGGAAGCAAGGCGGCTCTAGCTAATTTATGTATCGGAGATGTAATCACAGCCATTGATGGGGAAAATACTAGCAATATGACACACTTGGAAGCTCAGAACAGAATCAAAGGCTGCACAGACAACTTGACTCTCACTGTAGCCAGGTGAAGCCTATGGAAACATTTTGTTCATTTCTGATTGACTAGAAGCTGTTTGTGGGCAGGGACTGCCTTCCCTATCTCAGAATCCCCCAGACCTCCTAGCTCAGTGCCATGTATGTACTATAGCCATGCCAAAAGGTCTGTGGAATTTGAACTTCAGATTGCTTATTTCCCCTCTATTTTTTTTTTTTTGAGATGGAGTCTCACTCTGTTGCCCAGGCTGGAGTGCAGTGGTGCAATCTCAGCTCACTGCAACCTCCGCCTCCCGGGTTCAAGTGATTCTCCTGCCTTAGCCTCCTGAGTAGCTGGGATTACAGATGTGCACCACCACACCCAGCAAATTTTTGTATTTTTAGTAGAGATGGGGTTTCACCATGTTGGCCAGGCTGGCCTCGAACTCCTGACCTCAGGTGATCCACCTGCCTTGGCCTCCCAAAGTGCTAGGATTACAGGCGTGAGCCACGGTGCCCGGCCCCCCTCTAAATTTCACAGTGCTTATGATGTGGGCTTCTTTCAGTAAGATACCTGCATTTTCACTTGATCCAACTCAACTAACCAAAATTTTGAGTAAGTAAAATGTCCTGGCCAGGTGCGGTGGCTCTCTCTGTAATCCCAGCACTTTGGGAGGCCGAGACAGACAAATCACTTGAGGTCTGGAGTTCAAGACCAGCCTGGCCAACATGGTGAAACCCTATCTCCACTAAAAATTAAAAAATTAGCCAGGTGTGGTAGCGTGCACCTGTAGTTCCAGCTACTCGGGAGGCTGAGGCAGGAGAATCACTTGAACCCAGGAGGCGGAGGTTGCAGTGAGCTGAGATGGCGTCACTGCACTCCAGCCTGGGCGACAGAGCGAAACTCCATCTCAAAAAAAAAAAAAAAAATGTCCTTAGGATGCTGCTGCTACTGCATTGTGCTGAGCAGTGGGTACCTTGCCAGGAGATTGCAATAACAGAGAAAAACTTGGACACATTAGCAGCAGAGTACTGAGTGTAACTTTAAGTACATGACAAGCAGGGAGCGCTGGGGATAAAAGAATGAATGAGGGTAGCACCTTGGGAGCTGTAATTAGGGTAGACTTTCCATTCTTCTTTCATTTAGCCTTGGAAGGGGTCCTGCAAAGGCAGGATTTCAGAAGTGATTTGGTTCAACCCTCAGTTGGCTCCCTGTTTCCTACTGCATCAAATTCAGATGTTTCATTCTGATCACCTGTTATCTCACTAACCTTAGCTGCCACAGCTCTTTGTCATGAAGCCTTTGGTTAGATTCTCATCTGTGAAGTATGTTTTTTGCTTTTTTTTTTTTTCCGCTTTGTGGCACAGGACTGGCAGGTGGATCGAGTGTGGGGGAGTATATCAAAATATTTTGTACACTTCAGAGACCTACCCCATGAGAGGTACACCGTGTTGTTACTACCCCCTCAAAAGCACATCTGCCCTTCATTCTCATCTCCATTTCTATCTTTGTCCAAATCCTCTCCTTCAAGCCCGAGTTCAGGACATTCATTCATTGATTGATTAATTGATTTTTTATTTGTTTACCAACATGTTGAACAGGGACATCTTGTATATATCTGGCATAGACATTGTGACAAATATAAAGTTAAGTATGGCCAGGTACGGTGGCTCTATCTGTAATCCTAGCACTTTGGGAGGCCGAGGCGGGTAGATCACCTGAGGTCAGGAGTTCAATACCAGCCTGGCCAACATGATGAAACCTTGTTTCTACAGAAATACAAAAAAATTAACTAGGGATGATGGCGGGTGCCTGTAATCTCAGCTACTCGGGAGGTTGGGGTGGGAGAATCGCTTGAGCCTGGGAGGCGGAGGTTGCAGTGAGCCAAGATCACGCCATTCATTGCACTCCAGCCTGGGTGACAGAGTGAGACTCTGTCTCAAAAAATAAATAAAATAAATAAAGATAAGTATAAATATTTTCTACCTGCAAGAGAGGAAACAACGACACTAACGAAAACTGAGACTAAAGTAAAATTATTGCTCTGTGATTGGTACAAAGAAAATAGTTTATAAGAGCAAAAGAGGGGCATTCTTTTCTTCTCTTTTTTTTTTTTTTGAGATGGAGTCTTGCTCTGTCACCGAGACTGTAGTGCAGTGGCGCTATCTCAGCTCACTGCAACCTCTGCCCCCTGGGTTTAAGCGAGTCTCCCGCCTCAGCCTCCTGAGTAGCTGGGATTATAGGCGTATGCCACCACACCCGGCTAATTTTTGTATTTTTAGTGGAGATGGGGTTTCACCATGTTGGCCAGGCTGATGTCAAACTCCAGACCTCAAGTGATTTCCCCGCCTCGGCCTCCCAAAGTGCTGGGATTACAGGCGTGGGCTACCACGCCCGGCCAAGAGGCATTATTTTCATTTGGGTCAAACAGCCTTCACAAATAAGTTGGTTATTTGGTCTGGACCAAACACACTGGGTTGAGATAGAGGAGAAGCCCATTCTGTCCTGAGCAGAGATAGGGCAGTGTGAGTCATGCTCAGAAACATGGAGGAGGCCACACTGCTGGTGTCAGCTACCCAGAGTGTGGTGAGGGAGGATGAAGTGCTTGGGAAGCCCCTTGGGGCTATGCTGGGGAGCCATCAGCCATGGATGTTATCAGATTGGGGTGTTTAAAAGATCAAACTGGTGGCAAATGGAAGGTAGAGCTGATGGGAGGATGCTAGTTCAGAGCCTAGTCCAGGAAAGAGGGGGCATTTTTCCAGTTTGTCTTTAGTATATATTATTTATTTTACATGAGTGAAACGGCAGCTTTGTTAATCTGTTGCAGATCTGAACATAAAGTCTGGTCTCCTCTGGTGACGGAGGAAGGGAAGCGTCATCCATACAAGATGAATTTAGCCTCTGAACCCCAGGTAAGTTCTTGCTCATTGTTGCCACTGCTCTCACCACCCAGCACTTTGCCGTTTCTGACACTGCTCAGCACATTCCTGTTTTTCCTGCCCTGGAGGCCTGGGGATAAGACTGCAGGGAGAGCCCTCCACTGTCACTGTTGGTATCTGGCTCTTGTTCAGTTCTTCCCGTAGGGAACTGCAGGAGGACAGGGCTGGAAAACCCCAGGGCAGTGACGCTGTATCCTGGGCTGGAAGCAAGGGGTCGGAAGGCGATAAGGGAAGCCGGTGGAAGCCTTCCTGTGTGGGAAGGGTTGGCAGGATCAGAGTGAACTCAAGGAGCTGTTCAGCTCCTTATGGATTTCAGCAACAAATGAATCTTGACAGGGATGAAAATAAGTTTAGGTCTGGAGGCCTAGAGCCTAGAAGAAATCGGGGAATATGTAATAGGAAGCCCTGCTTCTCCCCACTGTATGCCCCTGTCTGGTTTCCATGAGCCATGGAGTGGAAATCTCTATTTTTGTTACAGTGAAACTTCTAGTGAGACTTTAAAATTACTAAAATAAAGCAGCAATTAATATAAAAAAAGCAGTACATAGTGTACAATTTGTCACCCAGATAGAATTTCTCAGGACAGTAGACTGCCTTAAGGTCCCATATTTGTGAATAAATCTCTCAGTAGTTGGATTATAGGTGATTTTATTTCTTTCTGCCTTATGTGCCTCTTTTAAATAATCTACAATGCATGGGTATTGTTTTTAAAATAAGGGACAAACTTAGAGATGTTTAGAACATCTTTTGTAAAATTCCGCACACCCAACATGCTACTTGTCACAAAGTATGTGTCTGTTGGATACATTAATGAATTAGTAATGATAAACTAGGTATGTTGATAATGCCTTTTGAAAATTTTAGACTGGTTTGTGATGGTTATGCATTTGACCCAAATTGAAGATTTGAAATTTAACTTATTTTTCTAAATTTGGGATACTATTTAGTTTTTATGGTGAATTAAGATATAATTAAAATACAATATATAGCTAGCTATCTTTTATACATAAAACAGAAACTTGTATGAAGTTGAACTCACTTGGTATATTAGTGTGTGTTAATTGGGTGGTTGGATATAAGTCATATTTTCTCAAATAGAATCCATTAAAATTTCAAAAATGAAGTCATATATAATTTTTGTCATTAAGATAGTAAAAATAATTATTAAAAATCTCAAGAGTCATTTTAAGGATCATTTTGCATCATTTCAAAACTGACGTGAACATATTCTTCTATACAACTCTTCTCAGGAAAGTTCGTAAAATGGCACTTGGTCTATACACTGGCAGTTGTGCAAACTAATTTAAAACATGCCACAGTTAGTTTCAGTTTCCTTGAGAGTTCTCAGCTACTTCATTAAATTTACCTTAAGTGTTAAATTTTAATTGTTAAATTTTAATTTTTACATATTTTATAACACAAGGAATGATTTCGTTTTAACTTGGTCTATCTGAAATCCTCATTTTCATGTAAATAAGGTAATTATGTAAATTTCAGTTATAGTTTTCATTTGTAGTATATTTGAATTTTCATTTTAAATCTATAGTTACCTGTATTAATCTTTTGAAGGTAGTTCTCTTCAGATTACAAAAATTCTCAAATACTTTAAACCCTAGTATTTTTCTTGTGATTCTAGTAATGCTTTATTACTGTAAGGAAAACTTCTCACCCATCATTTTTCCAAAGTCTTTTACTTCCAGCCATTCTAAAGTAGAGGATAAATGAGTGAGAGCAGAGTTAATCTATAATAAAAAGATCTGTTGGTTCATGTAATGCCAACCAACACCCCAGCTTATCTGAGGTCAGCATAGTTACACACCTAGTTTGTACTTCCTCATTATTGAGTTTCCTTGGAGACTGATAAATACAAAGCCCAAACAATTACATCATCCTTTCTAAAAGGCAAGCCCTGAATCTGCCTGCTTTCTGGAAAGACCAGTCAGTATTCAGATGAGGGTAGAGATATTCCTTTTATGTACAAACCAGATGCATTCTTGAAAGATTCTTTATAAAGTGAAATCATCTGAATTTTCAATCTGAATTTTCCATTGACTTCCATTCTAATTGGAAATGTGTTTCGGTGGAGGGAGAAGGGAACAGACCCTGGTTGAATATGTGCCATGAGCCAGGCACTGTACTTGACACTCTAGTAACTCACACAAATCCTTGTGAAGAAGGCTTTATCTTCTTCATTTTAAAGATGAAAAATGGGCTCAGAGGGGTATTCCTTGCCAAACAGGAAATTGCAGGGAAAAATTGAGCCAAGGCAGAAAAATAAAGACCCTTCCTTGGGGCTTTGCATCCTCTGCTGCTCCTAGGAATTGCCATGGAGATGGAGAGAAGAAGAAAGAATGACCATCCTGGCTGCGGCATATGTAGGCAAGGGTACTAGGCCACCCATCTGTAAATCTCCTCTGTCTTCATGACCATAGCCTTTAATTATTATATATTATTTCTTTCGGTAGCGGTGCCATAAAATTTACTTAACTACTCTTTGATAACTGCTGAAGTTTTGTGTTGTTTTTTATTTTTTATTATTTATTTTTGTTTTTTATTTTTGAGATGGAGTCTTGCTCTGTCGCCCAGGCTGGAGTGCAGTGGTGCAATCTTGGCTCACTGCAACCTCTGCCTCCTGAGTTCAAGTGATTTTCTTGCCTCAGCCTCCGAGTAGCTGGGATTACAGGCAGGTGCCACCACGCCTAGCTAATTTTTATATTTTAGTAGAAACGAGGTTTCACCATGTTGGCCAGGCTGGTCTTGAATTCCTGACTTCAGGTGATCCTCTTGCGTTGGCTTTCCAAAGTGCTGCGATTACAGGAATGAGCCACCGTGCCTGGCCTGTTTTGTTTTTTTAGAGATGAGAGTCTTGCTCTGTCACCCAGGCTGACATGCAGTGGCACGATATGGCACACTGCAGCCTCCATCTCTTGGGCTTACACGATCCTTCTGCCTCAGCCCTCTCAAGTAGCTGGGACTACAGGCGTGCACCATCATGCCTGTCTAACTTTTTTTTACGGATGGGGTCTTACTATGTTGCCCAGGCTGGTTTTGAACTCCTGGGCTCAAGCAATCCTCCTGATTTGGACTCCCAAAGTGTTGGGATTACTGGCATGAGCCACTGCACCCAGCCAAAAGAGAAATCTTTTTTTTTTTTTTTTTTTTTTTTAGGAATTAACAGTCTTTATTGGGCGCAGACCAGGAGTCCGTGTGTCTTGAGGACCTCTGTGTATTTGTCAGTTTTCTTCTCCATGTTCTTCTAGGCCTGTTTCCGTAGCCTCATGAGCTGTTTCTTCTTCCGGTAGTGGATCTTGGCTTTCTCTTTCCTCTTCTCCTCCAGGGTGGCTGTCCCTGCCTGGTACTTCCAGCCAACCTCGTGAGCCAGGCGCCCCAGATAGGCAAACTTTCTTGTAGGCTTCAGACGCACAACCTTGAGGGCAGCAGGAACCACCATCCGCTTTTTCTTGTCATAGGGCGGTGGGATGCCGTCAAATACCTTGAGGCGGTCCAGAGCGGCCTGGCCTCGCTTGGTCTTGTGGGGCAGCATACCTCGCACGGTCCGCCAGAAGATGCGGCTGGGGGCCCGGAAGTGGTAGGGCCCTCGGGAAGGGTTGGTGTTCATCTGCTTGCGGAGGAAAGCCAGGTACTTCAACTTGTTTCTGTAGAAATTGCCAGAAATGTTGATGCCTTCGCAGCGTACCACCACCACCTTCCGACCCAGCAGTACCTGTTTAGCCACGATGGCCGCCAGGCGGCCCAGGAGATGGCCTCGACCATCAAGCACCAGGACCTGCACGTCCACCATCTTTGGCAGCCGCTTGGGCAAGCTTTTTTTTGTTTTGTTTTTTGTTTTGAGACAGTTCCACTCTTGTTGCCCAGGCTGGAGTGCAATGGTACAATCTCGGCTCACCGCAACCTCCGCTTCCTGGGTTCAAGAGATTCTCCTGCCTCAGCCTCCTGAGTAGCTGGGATTACAGGCATGCGCCACCATGTCTGGCTAATTTTTGTATTTTTAGTAGAGATGAGGTTTCTCCATGTTGGTCAGGCTGGTCTTGAACTCCGGACCTCAGGTGATCCGCCCGCCTCGGCCTCCCAAAGTGCTGGGATTACAGGCGTGAGCCACCACGCTTGGCGCAAAAGAGAAATCTTAAACATAAAAATATTTTCAGGTTGTTTTATTTTAAATTAGGTACTCAATATAGCTTTTAGTTTTCATGATTTTTTTTAAGAAAGCATAAAAGACTTGAAGATTTAACAAAAAAGGAGAGAAAAAAAGGAAATGCAACAGATGACAGGAACTCTTTTGGAGGCAGCTGTTGTGGGCCTGGGTGTTTTAAGAAAGAGACTTTTTCTGGAAAACACAGACACTAAGACACATTTTGAGTTCAGCCGGCTGCACAGAGCATGCATCACCTAGAAGCCATGGGTTGATCCAGACACCCATATAGAAAGAACCTTGCTAATTGGGCTATCAGAAAAGCTGTGATGCTGGCAGGGGGGAAAGAAAAAGTAGAAAAGCTGTAGTTTTAGAAAACAGGAATGTTAATTTCCAAAGTGGTTTTGGGGGTTTGTAAAGGAGCTCTGAGATGTTGTAGCTGTAGTAATTATTCACCTGACTTAACAAGTCTAGGCTGGGGGTGGAGGGAACTTTCTCAAATTACAGAAAGAGGGGAAAGAGAACACAAGGAACTCAAAGGTCCTTTTCAGCAACTCTGCTGGGTACTGCCCCTGTAACAGGTATCCCCTGACCTTCTGTCTGATTAGCCTTGTCTTTCTCCCAGAAGAAACAATAGATCCTTAATTTCCTTTACCCTTGCTCTGCAGGAGACTGAGACCATCTCTGCCTAGTCAGCAGCTGCTTCCCCTGTGACACCACACCCTCTTATCTTGCTTGTCTAACTTGCTCACTTCTGGAGAATTTATCTCCACCTTTTATCATCTCCTGCTTTTGCACTGACCAAAGTCACTGCATATTTCTCTCCACCTAGTGCTTTAATCTCTTTGGTATGTGCCCTGAAAGCGTGTTTTAGCTCTGACTTGAATCTTACAGCCCAAAGCATCAAGGGCTGTCCTGCCCGAGGGTGCCTTAGAGGGCAGGCTTTGCTGGGCCTCAAGGAAGAATCAGAAAGCAGAGATGATTCAGGGGGTGTGAACTCACACAGGTGCCCATTGTGGGAAACTTCCCCAGTCATTGCCCATGTGTCTCAGTGGGTGTGTCGGTGTCCCTCAGCTAAAGTTTGGGTTGAACTAGGGCCATCTTAGCAGCTGGAACACCTCTCCCTGGAGCTCAGCCTGCACTGCCCATCAAGGGGTTTGCATTGGATGCCCCCCTTGATTTCTCCTCTGATCCCTGCCTGCAGGAGGTCCTGCACATAGGAAGCGCCCACAACCGAAGTGCCATGCCCTTTACCGCCTCGCCTGCCTCCAGCACTACCGCCAGGGTCATCACAAACCAGTACAACAACCCAGCTGGCCTCTACTCTTCTGAAAATATCTCCAACTTCAACAATGCCCTGGAGTCAAAGACTGCTGCCAGCGGGGTGGAGGCGAACAGCAGACCGTAAGTAGCCCAGGAGTCCTCCTCTGAGCCGGTCCTGGGAGGGGCTTTTCACATCAGGACCAGGGCTGCCCAGGCAGGTGCAAGAGCCACTACTCCAGGGAGAAAAATGACTACATTAGCAGAACACTTCTGTGTTCATTTTCTTCATCTACACAAAGGGGACAATACCTCCTGCTTTATAGGTTGTCTGTAAAAGTAAGAACACGTAAAATGCCCAGCGTTGTGTCAAGCACAAACAAATCAGTTAATCCTCCAGAAGTTTTTATTTGTGTTTTGATTTCTGTGGTCATCATCTTCTAATTGAACATAGTCCTTCCTTGACAGGCCTGCTGCTTCCCGAGAAATTCTTCAGTATTATTAGCCGGGGAGTGTTTGAGAGAATCTAGAGTAGCCTGTGCTTGTGTTCACCATCTGAACCAAGCAAGGGAGAAATACTTCATGCTGCACAGTTTTGGTGAAGCAGTGTTTGCTTTTTCCCTAGAGTGGACCAGAGGTCATGAAAGGAGAGGTCCCTGAGGATATAAATGCTTGTCCTTAGGAATAGGTTCTGATCTGGGGACAGAGGCAGGCTTAACTGTGGGAGAGGTAGGGCTGCAGGTGGAAAGGGGAGAGGTGTCTGAGGAAGTGCCTTGCGGGGGACTGAGGAGGCATGTCCTCTTCTGTCACAGATCATTTGGGTGCAGCTGCCTTTGAGTCTTTTTTTTTTTTTTTTTTTTTTTGAGACAAGGTTTTGCTCTGTCACCCAGGCTGGAGTACAGTGGTTTGATCCCAGCTCACCGCAGCCTCGGCCTCCTGGGTTCAAGTGATCCTCCCGCCTCAGCCTCCTGAGTAGCTGGTACTACAGGTGTGTGCCACCACACTTGGCTAAGTTTTAATTTTTTTTGTAGAGATTGGGGTCTCACTATGTTGCCCAGGCTGGTCTCAAACTCCTGGGCCCAAGTGATCCTCCCACCTCAGACTCCCAAAGTTCCTGGATTACAGGCATGAGCCACCAAGCCCTTTGAGTCTTTATTGGAGTCTCCTGGATCTTCCCAGCAGAGGGGCCCAGTGTCTGCTTCATCTCAGGCTCTTTGAGGATGAATCCAGAAACACTGGGAATCCCAGCAAAGGAACTGGGTTTGAGGATGGGTTAGAGATGGGGCCAATTCTCTGTAGGTGTAAAGGGGGTGGACTAGGTTAGGAATTGCCCACTCAAATACCCAAAAGTGGCAGGCAGGATGAGGAACTGAGGCAGAGCTCTGAGTAAACAAGGGTGCCGGGTGGGGGTGGGGGTGGCAGCTGGAGCGTGCATTCCTGGTCCAGAGGGGACGCTGCTCCTTGGCTCCAGCCGCGTGCCACATGCAGGTCTCGTTTCTGCTGATTATTTCCATTAAAACAGAAGTTGGAAAGCCTCTTTTTTTGGGAAATCTCCTGATTTTTAATTATTGGTGACATTTAAATTTTGTTGGAAAACACTGTGTGGTCCAAACTTGCCTGAGCTCTGAGAACCTTTCCCACTTGGAATCCTCAATTTTTGTATTATTGCCTCTGAAGCCCGCTTTGCCATTCAGTTTCTCCCCAATTCACCTTTAACAAGAACCTGCTCAACTCTTAGGGTAATTAAATTGCAAGCCAATGGCTTCAAATGCAGGTTGAGAGAGGTTAAGATACTAGAGGTTCCAAACTACTTAAATGTTTGGAAAGGGCTGTTGTAGCAACACCTCTCAAGGGCTCCTTGGCCATTCCGTGCATATAGTCACCCCTCCCCTCCCCAGAGAGAGACAGATGTCATTGGACACCCATGGCATGTGCATCCCTGTTCCCTGTGCCTGACACTGAGAGGACACTAAGATTTCTTTCTTTTTTTCTTTTGAGACGGAGTTTCACTCTTGTTGCCTAGGCTAGAGTGCAATGGCGTGATCTCTGCTCACCGCAACCTCTGCCTCCCGGGTTCAAGCGATTCTTCTGCATCAGCCTCCCGAGTAGCTGGGATTACAGGCATGCGCCACCACGCCCAGATAATTTTGTGTTTTTAGTAGAGATGGGGTTTCTCCATGTTGATCAGGCTGGTCTCAAACTCCCGACCTCAGGTGATCCGCTTGCCTTGGCCTCCCAAAGTGCTGGCTTACGGACGTGAGCCACTGCGCCCAGCTGACACTGATTTCTTTTAACATTTCTTTGAGTCTAGTAGGGCAGACTTTTTTCTGTGTGACTTTGGCTTTAGAAGATGTTAAAGGTTACTGGCCATTTATCATAGTAACCAAGGCAAAGTCGCCACCAATGTTTCTTCTTCCCTCAAATTCTGGTTCTTGCAAGGGCTTACTGTCTTGAGATGATGATCCTCTTCCAGGTGACTGTGGGGACATTTGAGATACCTGAGAAACGGTGTCATACTGGGCCCCCTAGGCTTTCCACAGACACACCCTGAGAGGAAGCTTCCAAGCAGCTCAGGAGTGGTGGAAACACTGGGGGCTGTGATCCTTGTTTTTAGCTGCTTTGGTGCTGGGGAGGCTGAGAACGTGACGCTCTTTTACTGTCCCAGAGTGGAATGTTCCATGATCTGGACTTAGTAACCCAGGAAATGACACATCCTTAATTGAAAGAGCTGCTATGCATTGGGAGAAATATGTGCCTGGGAAATATTTTTAGTATGGCCTTGGCTATTTTTCCTTCATTAATGTCTTTCTTCTTCTCTCATGTTCCCTGCCTGCTCCCTCCCCTGAGTCTGAAACTACCAGGTGGCTGTGTAAACCTTTCCTCTAGCCCCTGGCCCAGACTCTTTGGCTGCAGTATTTGCCGAGTATCAAAATTTGTCTTTGCAGATTTTCTCAGCAGAGAGGGTCCTGTTTCTGTTCCATCCTGCACTGTTTGAGGCTGAACCCAGAAACAGTGGGAAAACCAACAGCCTAAGGCAGAGGAGCTGCCTAACTGGCCATGCTGCTTGTATGGGGGGATCTCAGCTTGCTGGTGTATTTCTAGTGCATTCCCACAAAGAAAGATTCTCCTGTGAGCCCAGCAGTCACCCGGTAACTTTGCTTGCTCAGTCAGCACAAGTCCCAAGTGCTCGCTCCCTCCCACTGTTTAGTCTGTGAAATTTGCTGAAGTTCCAGAATTGGCTCACTACATACTTTGCATCTGAGGTCATCACCCATTCTCTGGGGCTTGCCCTGGATTTCTTTGTCCTATGCACTTGAAAGTATCATAGTGTGTGTGTGGCTATCTGTCTTGTAGGTCTTTACAGAGCTGTATCCCAGTCAGATAAGAACAGAGATAGCCTTGCCAACTGGTAAGGCAGGTGAGGGGGTTTCTCTGCTGCCCTTCCTCCTAGTGCATACAGTGGAGGGGGAGGTCCTCAGTGGCCTTTTTCCTCTAGGTCAGTTCAGCATAATAATCATTTATTGAGTGCCTACTGTGTACCAGGTGGGCGAAGAAAATGTCAGTTCAGCAGAAAGCTAGCACTTTTCCTCTGATCTCTTTTAATTGAGTTGAGGGGACCTGGTCAAAATCAGAAAATTCAGAGCCCAGGTTTCATTGTTTATATGACACTGCCTGATACTTCCTAAAGGCTTGGTAGATAGTGGGGCCTGAGCCTTGAATTCCAGCTCTGCCTCTTACTAGCTGTGTGACCTTGGGAAAACCATGTAACATTTCTGAAACTCAGTCTCCTGAGATCTAAGGTGGAAATAATACTAACTTCTTCACCACCAGGTTGTTGAGACAATGCAATGGGATGTGCACAGAGCACTCAGCACAGTGCCTGGCCCCTGGTAGGTGCTCAGTAAATGCTAATTATTGCTGACTTTAGTGTCCATGAGGAACTCCATCCCCATCACTTCTGAGAACTGGGGGCTACAAAAGTGTGGAAGCACATAGACAAATGTAATGGAGAAGACTTTGCTGTGGCTTATGGTACACTTCTTTCTTTCCCATTAAATTCAGCCAGCCCACACAGCTAATCAGCTTACTGATGGGGTTGTGGTGTTCTCTTCAAGGAATGATTGGAGAGCTCCTGTAACCAACATACTAGGCCCTAGATAATAGCTCTTCCAAATTGTGTTGTAAGTTGTTGCCCCCAAGCATTCATGAGGGAGATTTCTAAGCAGCTGCCCTGGAAATAAAGGGATGCATCATTTTCTATTCAAATGATATCACAAGGATGATATTAACCCTGGCTTCTTCAGAGCTGAATCAGAAGTACACCTCTATCATGAAGGCTGCTTGCCCCTCTAGCTAAACTTGCCTGCCACCCACAGAAAACTGGCTCTGGTGTGTGGGCATTCCTCTCTCTTCTCCTGGTGCCTACAATTACCCCTCTGGTTTCTTACTGCAGGACCAGTATGTGTGCCTTTGAAGACCAAAACTTAGGAAGCACACAGGCCAGGCTTCCCTTCTGAAAATGATTACATAGGGTTGCCCAGAATGGCATTTTTGGGTGAACATTGGGGTAATCAGGCTGGGACATCTCATTTCTTGGGATATGAGATAGGAAAGATTTTTCTGGGTCCGTCTACCTCCTTTCCCCCACCTACATAAAAAACAAGTATTCCTCTACATTATTTCCAGCTAGCACTTAACTTCCACCATTTGGGGAAAATATTTCTTAAAATTAATTAAAATTTTTATTTTGAGATAATTGTAGATTCACTTGCAGTTATAGGAAATAATGCAGAGATCCCCTATACCCTTTACCAATTTCCCTCAATGGTAACATCTCGAAAACACAATAGTAACAAAACCAGGATCTTGACATCAATACACTCAAGATACTGAACATTTCCATCTCTGCAAGGGTTTCTCATGTTGCTCTTTTATAGCCACGCTCACTTCCCTCCTTTTCCCTCACCCTCTTTAACCCCCGGCAACCTACTCATCTACTCTTTATATTTTTGTTATTTCAAAAATGTTATATTAATGGAATCATACAGTATGTAACCTGGGATTAGCTTTTCTACTCAGTATAATTGTCTGGAGATTTATTTAGGTTTTTGTATCAATAGGTTTATGTATCAATAGTTTGTTCCTTTTTTTCTGTTCTATGGGTTTGTCTTTTTTTATTGTGTTAAAAAACATGAAATTTATGATCTTAAGCATTTTTAAGTGTATTGTAATGTTTACTTTATGTACATTGTTGTGCAACACATCTCTAGAACTTTATCCTGAAAAACTGAAACTCTATACCCATTGAAAAACAACCTCACCTGAAAGTCCCCATCTCTCAAGCCCCTAGCAACCACTATAATACTTTCTAAGGGTTTGATTACTTTAGATATCTCATAGAATTGGAGTCATGCATTTGTCTTTTTTCAATTACCATAATGTCCTCAAGGTTTTCCCATGTTGTAGTATATGACAGGGTTTCCTTCTTCTTTTTTTTTTTTGAGACAGAGTCTCACTCTGTCCCCCAGGCTGGAGTGCAGTGGCGTGATCTTGGCTCACTACAACCTCTGCCCCTCCAGGTTTAAGCAGTTCTCTGCCTCAGCCTCCTGAGTAGCTGGGATTACAGGCACGTGCCACTATGCCCGGCTAATTTCTTTTGTATTTTTTTAGTAGAGACAGGGCCTTCTTTTTTTAAGGCTGAATAATATCTCATTTTTTTTTTCACATTTTCTTTATTCATGTTGATATGGTTTGTCTGTGTCCCCGCCCAGATCCCATCTTGAATTCCACGTGTTGTGGGAGGGACGCAGTGTGAGGTTATTGAATCATGGGGTCAAATCTTTCCCATGTTGTTCTCATGATAGTGATTAAGTCTCACAAGATCTGATGGTTTTAAAAAGAGGAGCTCCCTGCACAAGCTCTCTCTCTCTTTGCCTGCTCCATCCATGTAAGATGTGACTTGCTCCTCCTTCCACCATGATTGTGAGGCCACCCCAGCCATGTGGAACTGTAAGTCCAATTAAACCTCTTTCTTTGTAAATTGCCCAGTCTTGGGTATATCTTTATCTGCAGCATGAAAACACACAAATACACATGTTTTTATGGACGTTTAGGTTGCTTGCATCTCCTGGCTATTGTGAGTAATGCTGTAATGAACATGGGTGAGCAAGTATCTCTTTGAGATCCTTCTTCATTTCTTTTGTATATAATCAGAAGTGGGATTGCTGAATCATATGGTAAATTTTTAATTTTTTGTGGAATCTCCATACTGTTTTCCACAGTAGCTGCACCATTTTACATTCCTACCATCAATGCGCAAGGGCTCCAATTTCTCCACATCCTTACCAACATTTGTTTTATGTCTTTTTGATAGTGGCCATCTTTTTTTTTTTTTTGAGACGGAGTCTCGCTCTGTTGCCCAGGCTGGAGTGCAGTGGCGCGATCTCGGCTCACTGCAAGCTCCGCCTCCCGGGTTCACGCCATTCTCCTGCCTCAGCCTCTCCGAGTAGCTGGGACTACAGGCGTCCGCCACCACGCCCGGCTAATTTTTTTGTATTTTTAGTAGAGACGGGGTTTCACCATGGTCTTGATCTCCTGATCTCGTGATCCGCCTGCCTCGGCCTCCCAAAGTGCCGGGATTACAAGTGTGAGCCACCGCGTCCGGCCTCTTGTTGAATATCTTTTCATATGCTTGTTAATAATTTTTGGCTAAATGTCTATTCAAATCCTTTCTTTGATCATTTTTAATCAAGCTATTTGTTTTTTGTTGAGTTGTAGGAGTTTTTTTATACATTCTGGATATTAATTCCTTATCATACGTATGTTTTGCAAATATTTTTTCTATTTCATAAGTTGCCTTTTCACTCTGTTGTTTCCTTTGTGGTGCAGAAGTTTTAAAGTTTGATGTAGTTCCATTTGTTTATTTTTGCTTTTGTTGCTTGTGTTTTTGTGTCATATTCAAGAAATCATCACCAAATTCAATGTTAGGAAGCTGTTTTATTTTTATTTTTTAATAGAGACA
Source organism: Hylobates moloch (assembly GCF_009828535.3). Classification (NCBI taxonomy): domain Eukaryota; kingdom Metazoa; phylum Chordata; class Mammalia; order Primates; family Hylobatidae; genus Hylobates; species Hylobates moloch. Next base: position 38,460,024 of record NW_026652278.1, read on the forward strand.
GGGTCTCAGGCTGGTCTCCAACTCCTGGGCTCAAGTGATTCTCCTACCTTGGCCTCCCAAAGTGCTGGGATTACAGGTGTCAGCCATAGCACCTGACCTCCTATGTTTTCTTTTAGAAGTTTTATATTTATAGTTTCTGGTCTTATGTTGGTCTTTAATCTATTTTGAATTATTTTTTCTTTCTTTCTCTTTCTTTCTTTCTTTCTTTCTTTCTTTCTTTCTTTCTTTCTTTCTTTCTTTCCTTCCTTCCTTTCTTTTCTTTCTTTCTTTTTTTTTTTTGATGAAGTCTCATTCTGTTGCCTGGGCTGGAGTGCAGTGGCACGATCTTGGCTCACTGCAACCTCTGCCTCCTGGGTTCAAGTCTCAGCCTCCTGAGTATCTAGAACTACAGGCTTGCGTTGCCACTCCTGGCTAATTTTTTTGTAGTTTTTGGTAGAGATGGAGTTTCACTGTGTTGGCCAGGCCGGTCTTGAACTCCTGACCTCAAGTGATCTGCCTGCCTCAGCCTCCCAAAGTGCTGGGATTACAGGCATGAGCCACTGTCCCTGGCCAAATTATTTTTTTATGTGGTGTTAGGTAAGGGTCCAACTTCATTCTTTTACATGTGAATATCCAGTTTTTCCAACACTATTGAAGAAATTATTCTTTAACTGTTGCGTAGCTGTGGCACCCTTGCTGAAGATCATTTGACAGTGTATGCAAAGGTTTATTTGTGGGGGCTCTATTCTATTTCATTGGTCTCTATAGCTGTCTTATGCTAGTACCATACTGTTTTGATTACTGTAGCTTTGTAAAATGTTTCGAAATAAGGACATATGAGGCCTCCATTTTTGTTTTTCCTTCTCAAGGTTGTTTTGGCTATTTAGGATCCTTTGAGATTTTATATAATTTTACAATGGTGTTTTTTTATCTGCAAAAAATGTCATTAGGGTTTTGATAGTGATTGCATTGAAGGTGTAGATTGCTTTGGGTAGTACAGATATTTTAACAATCTTAGGTCTTCCAGTCCATGAACATGAGATGTCTTTTTGTTTATTTGTGCATTCTTTGGTTTCTTTCAACAATGTTTTATATTTTTAAACATTTTAAAATGTTTTATAATTTTAAAATGTACTCTATTCAGTGTACAAGTCTTTCACCTCCTTGGTTAAGTTTATTAGGTATTTTGTTCTTTTTGATGATTACACGAGATTGTTTTCTTAGTTTTCTTTTTGGATTATTCATTGGTCGTGTATAGAAACAACTGTTTTTTGCTTGTTGATTTTGTATTTTGCAACTATGCTGAATTCATTTATTAGTTCCAATAGTTTTGTGTGTGTGTGTGTGTGTGTGTGTAGTGGGGGGGGATCTTTAGGGTTTTCTGTGTATTTGATCATTGCGTCTTTGAATAGATACAATTTTACTTCCTTCCCAATTTGGATGCCTTTTATTTCTTTGTCTTGCCTAAGGTCTCTGATTAGGACCTCCAATGCTATGTTGAAAAGAGGTGGTAAAAGTTGGCATTCTTGCCTTGCTGCTGATCTTAGAGGAAAAGCTTTTGGTTTTTCATTTTGAGTGAGATGTTAGCTATGGGTTTTTCATACATGGACTTTATTATGTGGAGGTAATTTCCTTCCATTCCTGTTTTGTTGAGTATTTTTATCATGAAAGTTTGTTAAATTTTGTCAAATGCTTTTCTGCATTCAGATGACTGTGGTTTTTGTCCTTCATTCTGTCAGTGTGATGTGTTACATTGATTGATTGTTATATGTTAAAACATCCTTGCATTACAGGATTAAATTCCACTTGGTCATGGTGTTTAATCCTTTTAATATGCTGTTGAATTTGGTTTGCTAGTATTTTGTTGAGTATTTTTGTATCAACATTCATTAGTAATATCAGTCTATAGCTTTTTTTTTTTGTACTATCTTTGGTTTTGGTATCAGGGTAATACTGGCCTCATAGAATGAGTTTGGAAGCATTCTCTCCTCTTCAGTTTTTTGGAAGAGTTTGAGAAGGATTAGTTTTAATTCTTTTAAAATTGTTTGATAGAATTCACCAGTGAAGCCATCTGGTTCTGGGCTTTTCTTTGTTGGGATGTTTTTGATTACTGATTGAACCTCCTTACTAGTTATAGGTCTGTTTAGAGATTTTTAATTTTTTTATGACTCAGTCTTGGTAGGTTGTGTTTTTGGGAATTTATCTATTTCTTCTGGGTTTTCTAATTTGTCAATATATAATTGTTCATAGTAGTCTGTTATTATCCTTATTTCTGTGGTATTAGTTGCAATGTCTCTTTCATTTCTGATTTATTTATTTACTTACTTACTTACTTAGAGGCAGTCTCTCTCTCTTGCCCAGGTTGGAGTGCAGTGGCTCACTGCAACCTCTGCCTCCTGGACTCAAGTGATCTTCTTACCTCAGCTTCCTGAGTAGCTGAGACTACAAGTGTGTGTCACTATGTCTGGTTAATTTTTTTTGTAATTTTTGTAGAGACGGGGTTTCACCATGTTTCCCAGGCTGGTCTCGAACTTCTGAGCTCAAGCAATCCTCCTGCATTGACCTCCCAAAGTACTGGGATTATAGTCATGAGCCACCGTGCCTGGCATGATAGTATTATTGAATTTTTCTGTATCTTCTCTGATTATCTGTCTAGTTGATCTATCAGTTGTTAAGAGAGGGGTGTAGAAGTCTTCAACTAAAATTGTGAATGTGTCTCTTTTCCTTTCAGTTCTATCAATTTTTGCTTTACATATTTTGAAGCTCTGTTGTTTGATGCACACACATTTAACATTGCTATAGCTGTTGGTGAGTTAACCCTTTTGTGATTATATAATGTCCCTTTCCATCTCTGGTAAATTTACTTGTTCAGAGGTATACTTATCAGATATTATTAATAATATAGCCATGCCTGTTTTCTTTTGATTAATATTGGCATGATATATTGTTCTCTACCATTTTACTTTTAGCCTGCTTATATATTAATATTGGAAATGAGTTTTATGTTGACAGCATATATTTAGGTCATGTTTTAAAATGTACTGTTTTGTATCTACCCTGTTCGTTTCTGTCTTTCGGTTGGTTTATTTAGATGATGAACATTAATGCGGTGATTGATATGTTAGGGCTTAAGTCTGGTATTTTATTTTTTGTTTTCTGTTTTCCATTTCTCTGTTTTCTTTTTCCTGCTTTCCTGTGGGTTATTCGACATCATTTTTTTAAGAATAACATTTTTATTTGTAGTGTTTTTTATTCTATGTCCTTGTATAACCTTTTCAGTAGTTATCTGGGTATTACATTGTATATATATAACTTATCACAGATTACTGGTGTCATCATTTCAGGAGTTCAAAGAAGTATAGAAACTTTACTTCTCTTTGTGAACCTTTGCCCTCCCCTGCTTACAATATAGTTAAAATAGATCCTTTTATACACTTAGAACCATATCAGACAGTGTTAATAATTTTTGCTTTACTTGTCAACAAGAGTTAGAATATATTGAGAGGGAAAGTATTTTTTAAACCCATATTTTTGCTTATGGGTTCTTTTTTTCATTCTCGATATTCCAAGATTCTTTTTTTTTTTTTTTTTTTTAAGACAGAGTCTCGCTCTTGTCACCCAGGTTGGAGTACTGTGGTGCGATCTCCGCTTACTGCCACCTCCACCTCCCGGGTTCAAGTGATTCTCATGCCTCAGCTTCTTGAGTAGCTGGAATTAACAGGCGTCCGCCACCACGCCCAGCTAATTTTTGTATTTTTAGTAGAGACAGGTTTTTGCCATGTTGGCCAGGCTGGTCTTGAACTCCTCACCTCAGGTGAGCCACCGTGCCTGGCCGGTTCCTTCTTTTATTTTTTTTCGTCTATTTAGAGAACTTCCTTTAAACATTGTTAGGGTAGCTTTGCTAGAGATAAATGCTCTCAGTTTCCCTGTATCTGAGAATGTCTTGCTTTCTCCTTCATTCTTGAAGGATATTTCCACTGGATACAGAATGCTAGGGCTGGCAGTTTTTTTTCTTCCAGCGCTGAAAACATTGTGCTGCTTCCTTCTTTTCTTTTTGGATTCTGATAAGAAATCTGCTGTCTTTTGAATTGGTTTTCCCCTCTAGATAAGGTGTCATTTTTCTCCTACTGCTTTGAAAATTCTTTCTTTGTTGTAGTTTTCAGAAATTTACTATGATGTGTTTTGGTGTGGATTTTTTTTAGGTTTATCCTGTTTCCTGTTCACTTCACTTCTTTATGTCTTTTGCCAAATTTAGGACACCTTCAGACATGATTTCTTCTAGTACTTTTCTAGTTCCACCTTTTTTCTCTTCTTCCAAGACTCCATTGACATGAATTTTTGATCTTTTATATATTCCCATAGGTTTGTGAGGCTCTTCATTTCTTTTTTCTCCCCATTCTATTTTTCTATGATCTTGAATTGTATAATTTCTAATATTCTACCTTCCAGTTCACTGATTCTTTCCTTCGTCTCCTTCATGCTGCTGCTGAGTGTATCCACTGTGGTTTTATTTCAGTTATTTTGTCAGTTCTAGAATTTCCGTTTCATTCTTTATATCTTCTGTTTGTTGAGACTTTATTTAAGTGTGCTCATAGTTGTTCATTGAAACTTTTTTTTTTTTGAGACGGAGTCTCGCTCTGTCACCCAGGCTGGAGTGCAGTGGCGCGATCTCGGCTCACTGCAAGCTCCGCCTCCCAGGTTCAAGCCATTCTCCTGCCTCAGCCTCTTGGAGTAGCTGGGACTACAGGCGCCCGCCACCACGCCCGGCTAATTTTTTGTATTTTTAGTAGAGACGGGGTTTCACCGTGGTCTCGATCTCCTGACCTCGTGATCCGCCCACCTCGGCCTCCCAAAGTGCTGGGATTACAAGTATGAGCCACCGTGCCCGGCCGATTGAAACATTTTTACGATGACTGTGTTACCATCTTTGTTAGATAATCCCAGTATCTCTGTCATCTTGGTGTTGGCATCTCTTTATTGTCTTATTTACAGTTTGAGATCTTCCTGGTTCTTCTGAGAGATGTGATTTTTCAACTGAATCTTGACCATTCTTATTATTATGTTATTAGATTCTGGATCGCATTAAAACCTTCTGTTTTCACTGGCTTCCTCTCAGAGAGGGGGTTGGGGATGCTGCCTCATTACTAACAGGTGGGGGTAGAAAGTCCAGTTTCCCCACTCTGCCTATGTCACACCTGAGGTCATTGGGGCCACTCATTACTGCTGGATGGGGTGGGAGTTCTGGCTCCCATATGGCTTCCACTGACACCTTATGGGTGAGTGGTGGCCTAGACACTGCTGAGCAGTGGTGAGAGTCCTGATTCTCTCCTAGGTTTTCTTCATTACAGCTGGGTAAGGATGAAATATGGACTCTCTATTGGGCTTTCTCTGAGTCTACCCCAGTGAGATAGTTGGGGAACCGCATCATAGCCTGGTGAGACTAGAAGTCTGGACTCCCCACTTGGCCTTTTCTGGCATTTGGCTGGAGAATAGTGGTTGTTGTTTCAATGTGTTGTGCCTTGCTGGGCTGCCCCTTTCTGGTCATTTGGTCAGGCACAGTAGGTTCCTCTTGAGACTTCTTCTGTCTGTGCCCATTGCCCTTTCCAGGTTGCTGCCCTCAGCTCCATGTCTGGGATGTCCAAGGAAACAAGAACACCCTGGGAGCTCACCACCATGGTCCTCAGGATGCGGGGTCCCTAGCCAGTGTGCCTTCCATTGCCCTGTCAGAGTCTTCTCATGTAATGTCCAGGGTTTTTGGTTTTACTGGGTGAAACAGGGAAAAATATGTCTACCTCATCTTCTCAGAGAGGAAAAAGATTTTTATGAGGAGACCATCTTCTCCTGTCTGGATGCTTTCAATAATTCACGTAATTTCTATTCTATTCTAATTTTTGTCTCACATACAGGTAGTTTTATTAAAGTATCAAAATGTTCTTACTATGTGAGAAAATGACCCTGCTAAGGTTGTATCAGCAGTGAGGATTTTTTTCTTATGGCTGTCTTGTTTTAGCAACTTCTGCCTCCTAGGTTCAAGCGATTCTACTGCCTCAGCCTCCCGAGTAGCTGGGATTACAGGTGCACGCTGCAGCACCTGGCTAATTTTTTTTTTGGATTTTAGTAGAGATAGGGGTTTCACCGTGTTGCCCAGGCTGGTCTTGAACTCCTGAGCTCAGGCAGTCCGCCTGCCTCAGCCTCCTAAAGGCTTGAGCCACCGCACCTGGCCTAGCTGAGATTTATATACAGATAATTAAGTTGCTGCCACAGATGATGGCCCAAGTTAAAAAAAAAAAAGCCCCTTATATCCTCACTCTGGGCACTTCATGGTTCTGATGGAGTAGACTTTCATCCCAGGGTTGCTGTGCTGACCCATGCTCCAGAGCCATAGGTGTACTGCTTTCCATCCTCCTCATCCTTCTGACCCTCACCCCAGCTGCCCTTTTGGCTGGAGCAGGTGTGAGAGTCACATAAGGTCTGCCGGCTCAGCCTCCAAAATCCTCCTCTGGGAGGTGGTCTGAAGGGGAGTTTCTTCTTATGTTCTAAAGACCACTAGGATCCTCCTACGCCTGGCTGTGTCAGCCATCTTATTCGGCAGGGATGGGCTAGAATAACCCTGGGGCGCTCAGGTCACGTCCTAAAATAGTGGGAGAAAATACTAAACATTTAGGAAACAGATACACATCAGCTGCCAGGGAGAACAAGACCTAGGAAACTTTGTGTAATGTATTGTTATTCCAAAGTAGTTGAATTTGCTTAAACTCGTTATTAAAACTGTACAGAGTGGGTTCAGAAGAAAGTGTTTATTTTCACTGTTCCGCCCTCAAAACTTTTTCTCGTGGAGACTGAGTGGTGTGTGTTGTATTTTCTGAAGCCATATCACTGTAATATTCTTTCATTGCTGTTATTAATATAAAAATGAGAAATTTTTTGCTCCATTCCTCCTTCATATTTTTGTCATTATTTTTTAAGATATTATGGTATCATGTCAATACCTTGTAGTCTAGTGTCTAAGACTTAGACGTTGGATCTTAGGATGTTATTTTTGAGTCAGGTATATCAATACCTTAAGTAAGGTAATAGATATTGGAAGTCCTTTATAAATTGTCCAGTGGTATAAAGATACTATCATTATTTGGGAAAAATGTAAGTTTTTTTTTTTTTTTTAAATCATAGAAATCCTTCACAAGGTGATTTGCTGGAAGAATATGTGATGGCCTTGTGGTCTGGGTTCTGTCATTTTTTTGGTGTGTTCCGTTGGTGGCTTCTAGACATAACATACACCAAAGAAGAGGAAAAATCTTTCCCAAGAACATTCCATAGTCTGATCTCAATTTTAAAATAGTCCTAAGTGTAATAGAAAAAAGATTTATCCAAAAATAATGTAATATGCTTATTATGGGGCAAGTTCCAAACTCAGGACTCAAAGAGTCAGGCATATAACTCAAAGAAAGGGCTGGAAACTGAGACAAAGAAAGACCCTTGGTTAAAACAACTCCCCCAGGTGGCCCCATTGCCTGCCCTGAGAGGCACCCACAGTTCCCTGCAGGTGGGGGAGGAGGCCAAGCAGGAGTGGGGAGGACAGGGAGGGATAGATGCTTTCCCTTCCCCAAATGCAGCCAGCTGGAGTGACCAACCCATGAATCTTGCTACTTAAACTCTGACCTTTGGCAGCCGCAAAGCATATGCCACTCTTTGGGTGCCTTTTCCTTTATTGTGAGAACGTGATTGGAGTGGAAGGGAAACACCTGGACCTTGATTGCTGTGATTGACTCTGCCTTTAGCTGGGGACCTGAGTACTGAACGTGCCCCAGAGGTTGGCTCAGAAAAGAGAAAGGAAGAAAGGAGAGGGAGAGAGGGAGAGGAAAAGGGAACTTGTGGAGAATTACCCAGGGAAAACATATACCCTGGAAATGAGTAAGCGTAATTGGTATAATTCATTTGCACCTGTGAAAGTGGCTCCAGCCCTAAAGAGAGTCTGTTTAGAGTTGCTGAATAAAACCACTCCTGGCCACTGCCTGCATCTGTAAAGCTGGGAGGCAGCCTGGTGGGCTGGAGACTTTATAGCTTTATTACTTAGGAAGCACAACTTGTTTATATACAAATCTATCCATCTGCATCAATAAATTGCCCCACCATCTGATATTTGCTCTTTGGTTCCACTGGGCACACTGGCCTTCCTCCCTAGCAGCTCAGCTGAGAGGAAGGTGGTGATCTGGGGCCAGGAGGTGGGGCTGCCCATGTCCCTGGCACAGCCCTCAGAGGCCGGCTGCCCTGGAGGACCTTGTGAGCCTGCAGGAACGGGGAGCACAGCAAGGAGGAAGGAGGCCCTGGACCCACTCTGCAGTGTTCATTCACTTGCCTGATGCCTGCTGAACTGTGACCTATGCCAGGCACTGAGCCAGGCCTGGGAATGTGACGGGGAGCAAGACAGGCCACGTCCCTGCCCTCCTGGGGCTTACTTTCCAGGGGGAGACAGACAACGAAATAAGGGAATACAGTGGAATCCATGGTGAGAGAGCGGGTAGGGAGTTAAGAGTGATGGTGGGGATGTGGCGGACTGTTTGGAGTCAGGGTCAGGAAGGCCTCTCGGAGGAGTGCACTTGAGCAGAGATCTGGATGAGGCATGGGAGCCATGACAACACCTGGGAAGGGCATTGCAGGCTGAGGGCGCAGTAAGTGCGTAGGCTGTGAAGCTAGTGTTTCCCAGGCACAGCAGGAAGCCTGGTCTCGGTAGAGTGGAGTGGGCCAGGGCTGGCAGGGGATGTGTGTGGAGGGAGAAGTTTGGGTCACATATGTGAGGGACTTTTTCCTCTGTGATAACATTTACTTCAAAAAAGTTGAATTTGATTAAACATATATTTTAGTATTAACACTAAATATTTTGTGCTAAGTCAAATGAGAATACATTGAGCCAGAGCATGACACAGTCTGATTCATGTTTAAAATACCATTCTGGGCCAGGCACTCTGGCCCATGCCTGTAATCCTAGCGCTTTGGGAGTCCGAGGCTGGAGGATCACTTGAGGCCGGGACTTTGAGACCAGCCTGGGCAACACAGCAAGACTCTGTCTCTACAAAATAATGACAAAATCAGCGGGGGATGGTGGCACACCTGTAGTCCTAGCCACTCAGGAGGCTGAGGCAGGAGGATTTATCTATTGAGGCCAGTAGTTCGAGGTTACAGTTACCTGTGATTGCACCACTGTACTCCAGCCTGGGTAACAGAGTGAGTCCCTGCTTCTAAAAAACAAAAAATATCACTCTGATATTTTGAATAGAGGCCATCACTTTGGCCTCTAGTCAGAAATAAGACTGTCCTTGGGCCGTTAGTGATAGCGGAGACAAGTCACTCATCTTGTCAGCTGTGCTGGTAAGCATGGCGTGGCTTGGACCTGGGGGAGGTGGGGAGGTGAGAAGGGGTCAGATGCAGGATAGATTTACAGGTATAGCTGATGAGAGACTACCTCCCTGTCACCATCCACCGCTTAGAAAGTGGAGCCCTCGGGGAAAGAGGCAGGCTCTGCCTGTCTTATCCTGTTCTGGGTCACCCAGAATGACAGAAGAAGGTGGGGAAGACAAGGCCTGACTTGCCCAGTCCCTGGGCCTGAACATCAACAGTTCACAAAGCACTTGCATGTCCCATCCTTACCACCAAACTGTGAACCAGGCAAGGAAAGTACTGTTACCTCTGTGTTATAGGTGAGGAGATCCAAGCACCTGGCCTTGAGAATCAGGAAGTATTTATAGACAGGGAAAGCACAGTGAGATCATCAGGAATGAAGAACACTATGATTCTTGCTCGTGAAAGCAATGTTTGTGGCCCATACAAGGGGGACCCGGCTGAGTTTTTCATGGTTGGGCTGTGGTTGACATTTTTTTTTTCTAATTTTTCTCTGGACATAATGCTGTTGATGGAATTTATAAAGAGATAGAGCATTCTCATTCCATGGGATTAGGCCAAAAAGTAATTGAGCTACTGAAGCTATTTAGAAGAAGAGCCTCTGATTGCATTGAAGCAGCAGCCAGCTCTGACTACAAAGACATCTCAGTTTCACTGTGCTGGCAGCAGGTCTGTGGCTGATTTAGGAGAGGGCTTTGAGATCATTTCTATCCATCCTTCAAATCAGCAGTGTCTTTGTGTGGAGGAGGTTCCTGGTGAAGTTATTTTTAACGTCATTTTCTAATCAATTTTTCAAACATTCTTTACAGCTTAGACCATGCTCAGCCTCCAAGCAGCCTTGTCATCGACAAAGAATCTGAAGTTTACAAGATGCTTCAGGAGAAACAGGAGTTGAATGAGCCCCCGAAACAGTCCACGTCTTTCTTGGTTTTGCAGGAAATCCTGGAGTCTGAAGAAAAAGGTAATCAGCTCCATCTGCAGTCAGAGGCTCTTGTTCAAGGTCAGGTGTGAGAGTCAGTCATTGCGGAAGCACAGGTGAACACACTCTGGAGCCTGCTTTGGAGGGCATGGGCTTTTAAAATGCTGAAATTCTTTAAAAGAGATAGAGGAAGAGAGAGAGAGAGAGAGGAAGAGAGAGTGCTGACCACATTTTCCCATCTGGGTCTGTATTTAAGAAACTCCAGGCCTGGCCAACTGTGTCCTGTCACATGTGCAAGAGGATGCTTAGGTTGGGGTGAGCCTGACTGCTGTGGGAGCCTGTTGGTCTGTCCCTTGGCATTTATTTGCTTTGAGCACAGAAACAATACCTTGGTGGTGGCTGAGGAACGCGAGTGATGAAGGCCATGGGCAATGAGCAGCAAAATGAGAATGAATTAGTGCTCAGTGAAGCCAGGGGCTGGCTTTGCTTGGGGGCATGTGCTTGCATTTGCTCTAGGGTGGGTGGCCTCTTGAGGGCCCGAGAGCTCCCCCTTGTGTCCATGTTCTTATTCTGTGACCTTTGGCAAATCTCAACCTTCCCAGGCCTGTTTTCTCATCTGTCCATCAGGGATAAAAATCCTTTCCTCTAAGATTATCATGGTCATGAAATGGCATAAGTTGTGTAAAACATCCATCATCGTAACTGAGTACTCGCTTCATAGTTATTGTGATGTTTGAAATGTCATGAAGAGGCTTTCTTTTTTCTTTTTCTTTTTCTTTTTTTTTTTTTTTTGAGACGGAGTCTTGCTCTGTCGCCCAGGCTGGAGTGCAGTGGCGCGATCTTGGCTCACTGCCAGCTCCGCCTCCATGAAGAGGCTTTCTTGTCCTTGGGGTGAGCTTTGATGTTGAGGCACCCAGCGTCACCCCGTAGGGTTCTGCAGGTCTCAGGAGACATGCTTCTCACTGAAGACATTATGCAACGTATACTTATTATGATCATATTTAAGTGGATAGCGGTAAAAGTATCTTCACTTAATAACAATGCTATACGTTGAGAAATTATGACAGGTGGATGTATTGAAGAAGGAATGCCTTATTTCCCTCACAAAGATGATCAGCAGCCCTCACACCCGCTTCTTCCCTGGTGGTTCCTCATCAGCACCTCCTGTGATGCTCATGGGCAGTCTTTTCCAGAGAGCTGGGTTTTGTACCCTTTCCTGGTCCCTGTGTTGCCCAGTCCTCCACACTCTCTCTTCCTTTCTTGAGGCTTGGGCACTTCAGTGGGGTCGTGCTTTCTATGCCCTCTTTATCTCTCTCATGGACCCATCTGCAAAGAGACAGTGGATGCTCCAGTGAGGGGACACCTTGTGATGGTGAGTGTGAGACCTGCCTCAGCCAGGCTGCAAAGGGATTGGCATGTTGGCTGAGAGGCTAGTGCTCTCTGGAAGATGAACCTCCCTCTTCAAAGTCCGCAGCCGAAGATTCAGCTTCCTGGGGAGCCCTTTCTGATAAGAAAGTTCTCTTCTGAACACACCCGACACCTGGGCTTCCTCCCCATTTGTGTGATTTCTTTAGAGAGAGTGGCAATTTACAACCATAGGAAATTAGGAAACCACGGGCCATGTGTTTGCACGTGCTTCTTTTATGCTAAAATGATACTGTTCTACCACTGCTTTCCTCTTTTGCTTGGAGCAGCTGAGCAGCTGGGAAGTAATGAACCATACTTTGTATCAAGTTCCAGTATTAGCTTTTCCTGACAAACAACTTGGGGGCCAACCCTTGAGGATGACAGCTTTGTAAAAACATGTGGGAAACCACAGCTTATTTCACTCTTACGTGGATGTGAAACCCTTCAAGGAGAGGCAAGGTCAAGTTCATCTGTGCCCAACTAGACAAATGCTGCAGAGCTCATCTCGGCTCACAGAGAAGGACCTGAGCATGGATTTGGAAGCTCCATGCTCTTCAAGATCTGGACTCCTATCCGGCACTCCAGCACCCAAATTTGTGGCTTCCATTCCCAAGGTTACTTCGTGGTCCTGGTTGGCAGCTGGTGTTCAACCATCATGCTTACCTCCAGGTGACAGGAAGGAAGAAGGGAGATAAGGCTAACTGGAGAGTCCCAATTTCAGATGAGCCAGCTTTCTCCTTCCCAGAAGTCCCACACTACTCCTCCATTTTATTGACCATGATTTAGTCACCTGGCTGGGACTTAGGATTCTTTTAAAAAAAAATTTTAGCCCTTAGTCTGGATGGTTCTTGCCGCAAAGAGAATCAAGATTCTGCTGGAAGGGAAGAGGGAGATAGCAAATCTTGTAGTTTCTCCTGTATCTCTTAATGTGTACCCGCATTAAATCTTTACTGATGGTAACAGGATAAATTCCATTCTAAACATTCTTTACATGCAGAAGGCTCTTGGGGGAAGGAACCCAAATGCCTGTTTTTTTTGTTTTTGTTTGAGACAGAGTCTTGCTCTGTTGCCCAGGCTGGAGTGCAGTGGCATGATCTCGGCTCACTGCTACCTCCGCTTCTCAGGTTGCAGCGATTCTCCTGCCTCAGCCTCCCAAGTATCTGAGATTACAGATGTGTACCACCACGCCCAGATAATTTTTGTATTTTTAATAGAGATGGGGTTTCTCCATCTTGGCCAGGCTGGTCTTGAACTTGTGACCTCAGACGATCCACCTGCCTGGACCTCCCAAAGTGCTGGGATTACAGATGTGAGCCACTGCACCCGGCCCCAAATGCCTGTTTTTATTTGAGATAAAACGGTGAAAGGTTAAGGCAGTAAAAGCAGTTGATGAGGGGTCCTGTCATTCAGAAAGGCCTCTGGTTCAGAAAGCAGTGCTGCAGGGCAGAAAGAGCACTGGCATCCAGGATCTGCCTCTGACCTGCTGTGACACCTCCAGCAGGTTGCTTGCCTTTCTAAGCTCTAGCTTCTGCACAGGTCCAATGAAGCTAATAGCCAGGACCTCATGGGATTGTTTACAGGGTTAAGTGAAGCCACTTCTGTAAACTGCCAGGTGCACAGTGAGTAAGGCCCCTGAAGGAAGTGTGGCTACAGCAGTATTTGGTCATAAATCTTGAAGACCCAACACAAGCTGTCTCATTTTGGGTAAAATTCAGCCTCTAGACTAGGAGAAAGGGGCTCTTGGTTCCTCAAACTTCATCTTGTTCTGGATCAAATTCCAAAACTTGCAGGCAGAAGAAGCTGTTATATTTAAAAAAAAAAGGTGAAACATACTTAATATAAAATTTACCATCTTAACAAATTTTAAGTGTACAATTTAGTGGTATTGAGTACATTTATGTGATTGTGCTACTATCACCACCATCCATCCATAGAACTCTTTTATTTTGCAAAACTGAAACTGTTCTCATTAAAGAGTGTTTCACCATTCCTGTCTCCTTCCAGCTCCTGGTAACCACCCTCCTGCTTGTCTCTATGAATTTGACTACTATAAATCCCTTGTATAAGTGGTGTCATGCAGTAGTTGTCCTTTTGGGCCTGGCTTAGTTCACTTAGCTTAATATCCTCAAGATTCATCCATGTAGCATGTGTCAGAAATTCTTTCCATTTTAAGGCAGAGTATTATTCCAGTGTTTGTGTATATTACATTTTATTTATCCATTCATCTGTCCATTGAAGGAGACTTTTAATGATTGGAGGTTTGGAAGGAGCAGTCATGGGCTGAGAATTCACAGTGGTGGCCAGAGGCTTTGAGATGAGAAAGCTGGAGACTTGTTCGCAAGTACCGAGGCTCGTTTTGGCTGGTACCCAGGGTTCCATGTGAATCCTCGGGTGATCTCGAGTCAGAGATGGGGGACCACCAGGTGCAAGGTTAATAATCATGAGCTTGATTCTAAAGGTAGTGTGAAGCCATGCAAGGTGGTTGAGCAGTGAAGTGGATAGAAAAACAGCTGTGGTTTATTTAGCTAATTTTCACTTTTTTTCCAGAAATATTTGGGATACAGGGTTCACCGTAAGAAGAGAAATTTGGAAATTTTTGTAGTTGCCTGGAGTTCAAAGGAAGCTAGTATTTTCACTATAAGCTAGTTGAGAAGAAAGGAAGAGAGATTTCTTTGGATTAGCCGTGTTGGCTGGATATGCAAGAGAAAAAACCTTGAAGCCAGCAGGTGGCGCCGTAGGGCTGAACAGGCCACAGTGAGTCTTGTGTTGGGCAGGCAGCCTTCTCCCCCAAGCTGTGCCCAGTTTTATCCAGTTTTATCCAGGTCAGGTCTCTTCATTCTAGAAACAGATGTGGATTCTCTTACCTAATGGAGATTTCATGTCCCTCCTAGCTTTTTCTCATTCTACCCTTTTGCAGCCTCTCTTCTTTCCTGGTGATTTTTCTGTGGATTGAGTGGATTCCAGGTCTTTAAGTGTGAAATGTGAAAAAGCCCATTGCATAAGAGAGCCCAACCTCATTGAGCTGGTTCTCAGCCCAATCAGTGCCTTTGCAAACTGCCCAGGTATGTAGAGATGCTGCCATTTCCTTCTTGTCGTGGGCAGGCAGTGAGATGGCTTAATCAGCCAGAAAATGAGGGAATCCGTTTGGGATGCTTGAGGCATGATGCTTAGAGAAGATGCCCACCCAGGCCCTTCTGAGATCCCTCTAGGCAGGGCCAGGATCAGGGTGAGGTGAGGGAGGCACTGCTTTGAGTGCAGAATTTTTTTTTTTTTTTTTGAGACCGCCGTCGCCCAGGTTGGAGTGCAGTGGTGTGATCTCGGCTCACTGCAACCTCCACCTCCCAGGTTCAAGCCATTCTCCTGCCTCAGCCTCCCAAGTAGCTGGGACTACAGGCACGTCCCACAATGCCCGGCTAGTTTCTGTATTGTTAGTAGAGATGGGGTTTCACCATGTTGGCCAGGCTGGTCTCGAACTCCTGACCTCAAGTGATCTGCCCACCTTGGTCTTCCAAAGTGCTGGGATTACAGGCATGAGCCACTGCGCCTGGCCTTGAGTGCAGAATTTAAAGGGGCACTGGAAAACTCAATAATCAAGAAAAAAATGACATTTAAATGCAATATTAAAAAAAATTAATACAGGTAAAGTATATGATGAACAAGATTGGAGCTTTGGCCTCCTCCCAAAGGAAGGGAGGAAGGCTTGGGAAGGGCAAGAAGGTGCCTTCGGCTCAGGGAGAACAGAAGCACCAAGGTGGTTTCTCCTTATGCACCTGCTGGTGGGGCAGAACTGAGTCTTCCCCAAGCCCATCTGTAGAGTTCACCACTTAAAACCATGGAGCCTCCTAATCTCTGCCCCATCTCATGTGCTGCCAGGTGGACATCTGTGTGCATCGGTTCCCAGTGATGAACAGTCCCAGCTCTGAGTGGGGAAGCCTAAGTCTGAGCCATGGCACCGTGATAGGGCTGTTGAGAGTCCAGGCTGCATTCACACAGACCCTCTTGTTGTTCCCCATAAGCTAGCCAAGTACTCCAAACCATCTCTCATATTGTATTATTCAGCAGTGGGTAACCTGTATTTATGAGGGCTACCGGATAGCTGTGGCTCTGCTGGGCTTGGCAGGGCTGGACCAGGCCCCCGAGTCCTCTCATTCAAGCCCAGGGAAGGGAGAGGCCCTCTGGTGCTTGCTGTTTTCATGGCAGAGGCAATACTTCTGTGGGGACAGGGCCAAACCTCACAAGTGCCGTTAGTACTTTTGCCTGTATAAGGCTCACATCTGCTCACGTTGGCCAAAGTCTGGGGATGGGGAAGTTGCTCCATCGAGAGCAGGGTTTCTCAGCCTTGGCGCTATTGACATTTTGGGCCATATGAGTCCTTGTTGTGGGGCTGCCCTGTGTATTTTGGGATGTCCGGCAGCATCCCTGTCCTCTGCCCACTAGACGCCAATGGCACCCCCTTTCACTGTGACAATCAAAACTGCTCTCTAGGAGATAAAATTGCCCCCAGTAGGGAACCACTGACTGGAGGTAAGCATGGCAAGAGAGGGGCGGGGTAATTGTGGTCAAAATACAGTCAACCATGTATTCTAAATGCCCCTTGTTGCCAGGCACAGTGGTTACTGGAGAAGCTCTGGTGGGAGGATCGCTGGAAGGCAGGACTTTGAGACACAACATAGTGAGATGCTATCTCTAATTAGTAAAAATAAAAAATTAATAAATGTCCATTGTGTGAACATGTGTCTCAATTTTTGGTTCGGAAGGATTGGTCAGCATACAGGGACTCACTTTCTGAAAGGACAAGAGAGCTAAGGCCCTTGTCTGTCAGCCCCACGATTGCCCGACGTGACTGCAGTCATGGGGTGACCCTCTCCTCATCCCCTCGCCTGGCACAGGAAGCTGTTTCTTTGCTCTTGTCCAGTGGTTCTTGGATCAGCAGCACCTGGGAACTTGTTGGAAATGCAAAGTCTTAGGCCCCATCCTGGGCCTTCTGGATCAGAAACTCTGGGGATGGGGCCCAGCAATCTGTGTGTTAACAAGGCCTCCAGGTGATTTTTACCATTATTAATAGCTACCATGGTACAGGGCTTTGTTACCTAAGATGTGATGAGTGGGGCCTTAGGCAGCTCAGCGTCTAGCTACTAGGGGCTTATTTTACACACACCAGGCTGGCTACAGAAAGGCTCCTTCCTCTGATCTGTAGGAGATCATTGTTATCTGCCTGCTGTAGCATGCTGTACTCTGATGGTTTTGTTCTTTTTGTGATGTGGATTTCTTTTCTTTCTTAAGAACTTTATTTTTAAATTTCCAGCATTTAAGTTCAGGGGTACATGTGTAGGATGTACAGGTTTGTTACATAGGTAACGATGTGCCATGGTGGTTTGCTGCACAGATCATCCCATCACCTAGATATTAAGCCTAGCATCCATCAGCCATTCTTCCAGATGTTCTCCTTCCCCCACTCCCTACCATCCGACAGGCCCTAGTGTGTCTTGTCCCTCCACCATGTGTCCATGTGTTCTCATCATTCAGCTCCCACTTACAAGTGAGAATATGTGGTATTTGGTTTTGTGTTCCTGCATTAGTTTACTGAGGGTAATGGCTTCCAGTTCCATACATGTCCCTGCAAAGGACAAGATCTCATTCCTTTTTATGGCTGCGTAGTATTCCCTGGTGTATATGTACCACATTTTCTTCATCCAGTCTATCATTGATGGGAATTTAGGTTGATTCCATGTCTTTGCTATTGTGAATAGTGCTGTGATGAACGTAGAGTGCATGTATTTTCATGATAGAATGATTTATATTCCTTTGGGTATACATCCAGTAATGGGATTGCTGGGTTGAATGGTATTTGTGCTTCTAGGTCTTTGAGGAATCACCACACTGTCTTCCACAATGTTTGAACTAATTTACACCCCACCAACAGTGTAAAAGCATTCTTTTTTCTCCATAACCTTGCCAGCATCTGTTGTTTTTTGACTTTTTAATAATAGCCATTCGGACTGGCGTGAGTTGGTATCTCATTGTGGTTTTGATTTGTATTTCTCTAATGATCAGTGATGTCAAGCTTTTTTTCATGTTTGTTGGCCGCATTTATGTCTTCTTTTGAAAACTGTCTGTTCATGTTCTTTGCCCACTTTTTAATGGGGTTATTTTTTTCTTTTATTGAGATGGAGTCTCGCTCTGTTGCCCAGGCTGGAGTGCAGTGGCATAATCTCAGCCCATTGCAACCTCCGCCTCCTGGGTTCAAGTGATTCTCTTGCCTCAGCCTCCTGAGTAGCTGGAACTATAGGTGCATGCCACCACACCTGGCTAATTTTTGTAATTTTAGTAGAGAGGAGGTTTGACAATGTTGGTCACGCTATTCTCAAACTCCTGACCTCAGGTGATCCACCCACCTCAGCCTCCCAAAGTGTTGGGATTACAGAAGTGAGCTACTATGCCCAGCTTATTTTTTTCTTGTAAATTTGTTTAAGTTCCTTGCAGATGCTGGATATTAGACCTTTGTCAGATGGATAGATTGCAAAAATTTTCTCCCATTCTGTGGGTTGTCTCTTCATTCTGATGATAGTTTCTTTTGCTGTGCAGAAGCTCTTTAGTTTAATTAGATCCCATTTGTCAATTTTTGCTTTTGTTACAATTGCTTTTCGGGTCTTCATCAGGAAATCTTTGCCCATGCCCATGTCCTGAATGGTATTGCCTAGATTTTCGTCTAGTGTTTTTATAGTTTTGGGCTTTACATTTAAGTCTTTAATCCATCTTGAGCTGATTTTTATATATGGTGTAAAGAAGGGATCCAGTTTCAATTTTCTGCATATGGCTAGCCAGGTCTCCCAGCACCATTTATTAAATAGGGAATCCTTTCCTCATTGCTTGTTTTTGTCAGGTTTGTCAAAGATCAGATGGTTGTAGGTGTGTGGTCTCATTTCTGGGTTCTCTATTCTGTTCCATTGGTCTATGTGTCTATTCTTCTACCAGTACCATGTTGTTTTGGTTACTGTAGCCTTGTAATATAGTTTGAAGTTGGGTGGCATGATGCTTCCAGCTTTGTTGTTTTTGCTTAGAATTGTCTTGGCTTTTTGGGCTTTTTTTTTGGCCAGGTGTTAATCTCCTGTTTTATAGAAAAATAAACTGGGGACGAGAGAGGTTAAGTAACTTGCCCAGGATCACACAGCAGAGTCACTCCAGTTCCCATGGCCTTGCTTGAACATATACTTATAAGTGGTTCTGAAGAGCTGAGTGATACTTATGCAATTCTGCCCTTCCTGGCCAATGACAGTGTTTTCCTCATTTCAGGGGATCCCAACAAGCCCTCAGGATTCAGAAGTGTTAAAGCTCCTGTCACTAAAGTGGCTGCGTCGATTGGAAATGCTCAGAAGTTGCCGATGTGTGACAAATGTGGCACTGGGATTGTGTGAGTATCTGCTTCCCACAGCCTTTGCAGACCCGCAGGTTGGGTAAACCATGAAAATGTGGAAAGTGCTGGATGTTGCACATTTTGCTTGTGAAGGAGACAAATCCATCCTGGAAAAATGCGGCAGAGAGGCCAGGAAGGTCCTGTGTCCCAGAGCCAGGTTGTGAAGGTTTTCCTTCACTGCGGAGCCCTTAGGTTATGAACATGTAAAATGAGAAAAATCAGGGCTGCCCTATTGAAGTAGGAGGGGTTTTTGGAAAAATGTCTCTGGACCCTGGGAAGGAGAAGCAAGTCCCTTATGATTGGAGGCCAGTTGGGAGGCCCTGGTTTCCCCTGTGATGGGTTCCTGGGGGGAAGCCCCAGGCCCCTGCTCGGGAAGGATGGTGCCACCTGCTCGGAAGCCACCTGCAGGTGCTTGTCACTGATGGAGTCCCTTCCCTCCCTTGCTTCTGTAGCGGTGTGTTCGTGAAGCTGCGGGACCGTCACCGCCACCCTGAGTGTTATGTGTGCACTGACTGTGGTACCAACCTGAAACAGAAGGGCCATTTCTTTGTGGAGGATCAAATCTACTGTGAGAAGCATGCCCGGGAGCGAGTCACACCACCTGAGGGCTATGAAGTGGTCACTGTGTTCCCCAAGTGAGCCAGCAGATC
Organism: Hylobates moloch; assembly: GCF_009828535.3. Lineage (NCBI taxonomy): Eukaryota > Metazoa > Chordata > Mammalia > Primates > Hylobatidae > Hylobates > Hylobates moloch. Next base: position 38,479,789 of record NW_026652278.1, read on the forward strand.
CACCACTGTTCTCCAGCCGGCCTCTGCTGCAGCTTTTTCTCTCAGTGTTCTGGCCCTCTCCTCTCTTGAAAGTTCTCTGCTTACTTTGGTTTTCCCTCTGCTTGTAAAACATTGAGTCCCCTCCTTGCCTTGGTTAATCGACTCACACCAGCTGTGCGATGCCCGCTTTTACAATTAAAGGAAAACTGTTTTGTTCAGTGTCCCCTTGTCAGCAACACCGTGTCCCTTCCCCCACTCTGTTCTTCTCTGCTGCATTTGGACATCAGCCAAATTTGAACCCAATCAAATATAATGTGTCTGACACTGATTTTGTTTTTACTCAATAAATGTATAGACTCCAAAGCAGTGTGGTGTCTGTTATCTGATTATGTGTCCCATTTCCTACTCAAGCCTGAAGAGATTTCTGAGGCCTGTCTTCTTGTTTTGGGTTTCTTGTTTCTCTCAGATTTACTGGCCTTTCCCCCGCAACTTGAATCTTAACAAGCTCTGTTCTTATATTTCTTTGAAGCTTACTTGAAATCCTCTTTCTGTAATGCTAATATAAGATACCTAGCTCTGTTTTTTTTCCTTTTTTGGAGATGGAGTCTCGCTCTGTTGCCTAGGCTGAAGTGCAGTGGTGCTATCTCAGCTCACTGCAAGCTCCACCTCCTGGGTTCACGCCATTCTCCTGCCTCAGCCTCCCGAGTAGCTGGGATTACAGGCGCCTGCCACCACACCCGGCTAATTTTTTTGTATTTTTAGTAGAGACGGGGTTTCACCGCGTTAGCCAGCATGGTCTTGATCTCCTGACCTCGTGATCTGCCCGCCTCGGCCTCCCAAAGTGCTGGGATTACAGTCGTGTGCCACTGCGCCCGGCCCCTAGCTCTGTTTTAATGAAATGAAGTTTTCTTTGCATTGGGCTGTTTTGAGGCTTATCTGAGGAAATGAATGCTTCCCAAATAATAGGTGGGAGCATTAGCAGTTGGCTTGGAAACATTCCCTCGTAAGTCCCTCTTCAGGCTGGTTGCTGACATCACAGTTGCTCCCCTTTGTGAGGGGCAGCAACCTCAGGAAAGTGTCCAGCAGCAGCAGAGAGCCCAGGACATGGCCACTGTGTCCTCCTCACAGAGGAGACTGAGGACCCTGGCTGCTAAGAAAGAGTCCTGAGTCAAGATCTGAGGTCACCACAGTTTATCTCCTGGTAACTAATCCCTCATGGGGTCAGTTGCACAAACAGTGGTGCCCCCATCCCTCCAGACACTGAGACTAAGTGATCGTTATGAGAGGCGGACAGGGTACTCCAGGCAACCCTCTTTCCCCCAAAGGAGCAACCATCTATTCTTGAGCAGTGCTCACCATCCTCAGTAATAGTTCATGACCTTTAATTATGAATGCACTAATATGGTACATACTCTAAGGGTAAGAATTTTAATCAGTACCAGGATTTCATACCATAGACTCTGAAGCCAGAATGTACGATGGACAGTTTATGCACGAGCTGTTTTAGTGCCACAACAAGCAGAACTGAAACTGTTCAGGCAGAAAATCATGTCATGTTAAAGCTCTCGATTTTTTTTTTTATTTTTTGACAGTTAATGAGTTCTTACTTTAAACCCCATCTGTTTCTATGCTTGTAAAAGTCAAGGTGGCTTAAACTATGCAATTCTTAGAAATCAGCATAAAATGAAAAGTCTCTGAACCACAGCAGGTCTGACTCATTTACAAAGACATTAACAGTTATGATTTGGATTTTGATTGTAAGGAATAGATGAGTCATAGATTCTTAGAACTTTCTCTAATCCCTCTCCTCAGATAATGTGCCAATCAAATGTCTAACATTTGTCAGTATTACTTCTTAGGTGTGGGTCTTTCATACAGATATCTTGCTTCCAGGGGAGGCCAAACACCAACAGCTTCAGGTGACCATTATTACTATTCAATATAGCCTGTATGGGGAGTTCATTTCCTGACTGAATGAAACAGAATGTCAGCATTACCACCCCTAAGTGCTAGCTGTGTTATGTGGCAAAGAAGCCTTTTGCCTGCGGTATTTGGCACATACAAATATTTACTGCTCTGCCAGGTGTGGTGGCCCACGCACCTTGGGTGGCTGAAGTGGGTGGATCACTCGAGGTCAGGAGTTTCACACCAGCCTGGCCAACATGGTGAAACCCTGTCTCTACTAAAAATACAAAAGTTTGCTGGGCATAGTGGTGCATGCCTGCAGTTCCAGCTACTCTGGAGGCTGAGGCAGGAGAATCACTTGAACCTGGGAGGTAGAGGTTGCAGTGAGCCGAGATCGTGCCACTGCACTCCAGCCTGGGTGACAGAGTGAGACTATGTCTCAAAAAAAAAAAAAAAAAACAAAACAAAACAAAACATTACTGCTGAGAGCAATTTGAGATTTGGCCTATTTTTTGTGCTTCATGCCTACCATATTTATCTGATTATTTCTCTTTCATGCTTCCTCTAAAATGAAAAGATTGGAAGGAACGGTCTAACTCTGTAGCCATCTTTCATTACTAAACTTTCAGAAAATTTCCTGAAGAGGAAAAAGTCAGCCAGAGTCATGCAGACTGTGATCAAGCTGTTTTCTCTGACTTGGTATGCTCTTCCTGCACCTCTTGATTACTTAACATTTAATAAATTTCTGTTGTCTTTCGAGATTGAGCCACCTCCTCCTCCAGACAGGCTGACTGCCCAGCATGACTTGGATGCCACTCTCCTATGCTCCCATACCCAGGGGACACTTCCTTCTTGGCATACATCACACAAGACACTAATCACTCATCTTCTGAAAGGAAAGAAGCCTCCATGAGAGATGATCCTTTGTCTTCTTCAGCCTTTTCTCCTCGGCACTCAGCTCAGTACCTCACAAGTGGCAGATAGTCCACAAGCTTGGTAAATCTGTAAATGGGTGATTGCTGCTTCACTGCTGTCCAATAGAAGTATGATGCAAGGCATGAATGTAATTTAAAATTCTCTAGTAGCAATGTGAAAAGAGAAAAAAAGCAGGTAAAATTAATTGTAATAATACTTTTTTTTTTTTGAGACAGAGTCTAGCTCTGTCTGCAACCTCCACCTCCCGGGTTCAAGCCATTCTCCTGCCTCAGTCTCCCAAGTAGCTGGGATTACAGGCGTGCATCACCATGCCTAGCTAATTTTTGTATTTTTAGTAGAGAAGGGGTTTCACTGTGTTGGCCAGGCTGGTCTCGAACTCCTGACTTTGTGATCCACTCACCTCGGCCTCCCAAAGTGCTGGGATTACAAGTGTGAGCCACCACGCCCGGCCAATAATACTACTTTTTTATTTTTTTGAGACAAGGTCTTGCTCTGTCACCCAGGCTGGAGTGCAGTGGCACAATCATGGCTTCCTCCACCTCCTGGTCTCAAGTGATCTTCCCACCTCAGTCTCCTGAGTAGTTGGGACTACAGGCACAAGCCACCGTGCCTGGCTAATTCTTATATTTTTTTAATAGAGGTGCGGTTTCGCTATGTTGGCCAGGGTGATCTTGAGTTCCTGGACTCAAGCGATCAGCCCACCTCAGCCTCCCAGAGTGCTGACATTACAGGTGTGAGCCACCGTGCCCGGCCAATAATACATTTTATATAATACTATACATCCAAAGTATTATCATTTCAACATTTGTCACAAGCCACATTTCAAGTGCTCAGTAGACACATGGGGGTAGTGGCTACTGTATTGGACAACACAACTTTAAACTCACCTTAGGCCGGGCACGGTGGCTCAAGCCTGTAATCCTAGCACTTTGGGAGGCCGAGGTGGGCGGATCACGAGGTCAGGAGTTCGAGACCATCCTGGCCAACATGGTGAAATCCTCTCTACTAAAAATACAAAAAAATTAGCAGGGCATGGTGGCGGGCGCTTGTAGTCCCAGCTACTTGGGAGACTGAGGCAGGAGAATGGCGTGAACCCGGGAGGCAGAGCTTGCAGTGAGCCAAGATGGTGCCACTACACTCCAGCCTGGGGGACAGAGCCAGACACTGTCTCCAAAAAAAAAAAAAAATTAAATTAAAAAAAAAAAGAAAACTCACCTTAAAACAAAGACATCTTGGATTTCTGTTTCCCTTCAAGGCTGCCAGCTTTGATCTGGGCCAGAGCAGAAAAGTGATCTGCAGCAGGTGCAGGCTGTAGTGGAAGTGGCTCTGTGCTTGGTTCATGTGATCTAGGAGACCCTATGATGTCAGAATTTTCAAGATGGTACACCAGTGGGAGAATAAAAACTGAAGCCCCTTGGGTTCTAGAACAAGACTGCCATCTGCAGTGCAGAACTTTATGTTTTTCATAAAATAACTTCTGGCATTCTTCCACAGCTTCGATAGAGACAAAGCCCCTGACCATGGGACATCAGGTGGCAGAACTGCCCATCATGATTTGGGTTCTCTCATTCTTATTAGGTCAGAAGGTCAGGCATCTTCCAGAGCAATCCCTCATGAGATGGGAGGACGGCTTGAGCAGGGCTGGAGGAAATATGTGAGCTGTAGCAGCATGGAAGCCTGGATACTCATGCTTTCTACTGCTGTGCCCCTCCCTCAGCTCTTCCCCATGGCTGATGGGGGATCCCATATGAGCAGCAGATGGTGGAATAGGAAGCCTAGACTTGATTCATGGATGAGTTGGCTAGGTATGTAGGGGCATGCTGAAATGGTGGCTGCACTGCTGTACTTCTTGAGCTGGCCTTGTAAGGAGAAAAGAAGTCCTCCCACTGGGCAGAGCTTCCAGTAGTATTCCTAATGATCTACTTTGCGTGGCAAGAGGAGTGGCTTCAGTATAAATGTGCCTGGACTTATGGACCGTGGTGAATGATGTGGTTGGCCAATCAGGGGAAAGATGAGAAGATCGGGACAAGGAGGTCTGGAGTAGAGGAATGTGGATAGACCTCTGTTAACCCTCATTAGAATAAACCATGGAAAAGACAGTAAGTGACCAGGTTGACAAAATGAATTAGCCAATGGACATGAGCCAGCCTGTTGTTGGGCACCCCTGTGTTGGCGTAATGGGTGTGTGAGTGGAGTAGCCATGATGGTCAGTGATAGAGGCTCTACGTGGTTGCAGTAAGATGGGCTTCTATTTCAAGGCCCATCTAGCTATTGCTGCTGCCAAATGTTCAACCTTCCAGCAAGAATGACCAACGGAACAGTGCTATCCCTTGAAGACACCAGCTAAGCCACTTAGTGGCAAGCTGACTAGCTTGGATCCCTTCCATTTTGGAAAGTGCAGTGATTTATTTATTCAGTCAGGAATAGACTCATATAGGTATATTGGGTTTGCCTTTGCTGTCCACAGGGCCTCAAACACAACACTTTCTGAGGACATAAAGACCTTTAGATCCACTAGTGCAGGACCCCTCACGGCTATGTGCGACCAAGGACCCATTTTACTGCAAAGGAGGCACAGCAGTGGGCACATGATCATGGAGTCCATTGGATCTATCACAATCTGCACCACGCAGAAATGGCCAGCATAAAAGGGTGATGGTATGGCCTGTTGAAGACATAGTTGAAATGCCAACTTATATACGACGACTTGTGAGTGTAGAGTGCCATTTTCTAGAATGTAGGAACATTCTTTCATGCGTGTCCATGTGAAGAGACCACCAAACAGGCTTTGTGTGAGCAACATGGCTGTTTATTTCACCTGGGTGCAGGTGGGCTGAGTCCGAAAAGAGAGTCAGCGAAGGGAGATAAGAGTGGGGCCGTTTTATAGGATTTGGGTAGGTAAAGGAAAATTACAGTCAAAGCGTGTTCTCTGGCGGGCAGGAGTGGGGGTCGCAAGGTGCTCAGTGGGGGAGCTTTTTGAGCCAGGATGAGCCAGGAAAAGGACTTTCACAAGGTAATGTCATCACTTAAGGCAAAGACCGGCCATTTACACTTCTTTTGTGGTGGAATGTCATCAGTTAAGGTGGGGCAGGGCATATTCACTTCTTTTGTGATTCTTCAGTTACTTCAGGCCATCTGGGCATATATGTGCAAGTCACAGGGGATGTGATGGCTTGGCTTGGGCTCAGAGGCCTGATATTCCTGCCTTCTTACATTAATAAGAAAAGTAAAACAAAATAGTGTTGAAGTCCTGGGGCGGAGAAAATTTTGGGGGATGGTATGGAGAGAGAATGGGCGATGTCTCTCAGGGCTGCTTCAAGCGGGATTAGGGGCGGCATGGGAACCTAGAGTGGGAGAGATTAAGCTGAAGGGAGGTCTTGTGGTAAGGGGTGATATTGTGGGGATGTTAGAAGAAACATTTGTCATGTAGAATTATTGGTGATGGCCTGGATATGGTTTTGTATGAATTGAAAAACTAAATGGAATAAGAGAAGGAGAAAAACAGGTATAAAAGGTCTAAGAATTGGGAGGACCTAGGACATCTGATTAGAGAGTGCCTAAGGAGATTCAGCATAGTCCTGCCAGCAAAGATTATTTATTTACTTCAAGAGTTTAGAGTGGCAGTTTGGGGATAGCACCAGGAGATATCAGCTGTGATGGCTTGGAGAAACAGTGTAAACCGGCAGTGTAAACAAGAGCAGGGCATGTATGAGTAGTTGAGAACGGAGAATAGGAGTATGACTAGACAGAAGATAGTAGGGATGACA
>NW_026652278.1:38486385-38606102 GCF_009828535.3 Hylobates moloch
GCTGGGACTGATGGGTGTCGGGGTCAGTCCAGGTGAAAGCAAAGAGAAGCTGGGATGAGGGGTGCAGGGGAATAGTGAAAAAAGCATCTTTAAGATCAAGAACGGAATAGTGAGTTGTGGAGGAAGGTATTGAGGACAAAACAGTGTATGGGTTGGGCACCACAGGGTGGATAGGCAAAACAATTTGGTTGATAAGGCGCAGATCTTGAACTAATCTGTAAGACTTGCCCGATTTTTGGACAGGTAAAATGGGGGAATTGTAAGGAGAGTTATACGTTTTAGAAGCCCATGCTGTAGCAGGTGAGTGATAACAAGCTTTAATCCTTTTAAAGCATGCTGTGGGATGGGATATTGGCATTGAGTGGGCTAAGGGTGATTGGGTTTTAATGGGATGGTAACAGGCATGTGATCTGTTGCCAGGGAAGGAGTAGAGATGTCCCATACCTGTGGGTTAAGGTGGGGGGATATGAGAGGAAGACTTGAAGGAGGCCTTGGGTTGGGGAGAAGGGTGGCAATGAGATGCAGCTGTAGTCCATGAATAGTCAGGGAAGCAGATAATTTGGTTAAAATGTCTCGGCCTAGTAAGGGAACTGGGCAGGTGGGGATAACTAAAAAAGAGGGCATAAAAGAGTGTTGTCCAAGTTGGCATCAGAGTGGGGGAGTTTTCAGGGGTTTAGAAGCCTGGCCGTCAATACCCACAACAGTTATGGAGGCAAGGGAAACAGGCCCTTGAAAAGAAGGCAACGTGGAGTGGGTAGCCCCCATATTGATTAAACAGGGGATGGACTTACCCTCCACTGTGAGAATTACCTGAAGCTTGGCATCCGTGATGGTCCAGGGGGCTTCCGAGGCGATCGGGCAGCGTCAATCTTCAGTCGCTAAGCCGAGCAGATCTGGGAAGGAATCAGAGAGCCTTGGGTTAGAGCTTTAGGGGCTCTAGGAGTGGCTGCCGGGCGAGCTGAGCAGTCTGCCTTCCAGTGGGTCCCTGCACAGATGGGACATGGCTTGGGAGGAATCCTGGGCTGTGGGCATTCCTTGGCCCAGTGACCAGATTTCTGGCACTTGAAGCAAGATCCTGATGGAAGAAGTCTTGTAGGAATGCTTGACTGCCGCGGCTTAGGCATTTTGAAGTTCTTGTATGCTGGAGGTATGGCTGGGTTTTGTCTCACAGCAGAGGCAAGTAATTGTAACTCAGAAATGCGTTGCTGTCTGGCTGACACCTCGAAGGTGAGGTTGATTAATTCCTGTTGTGGGGTTTGAGGGCCAGATTCTAATTTTTGAAGTTTTTTCCTAATGTCAGGAGTGGATTGGGTGATAAAATGCATATTAAGAATAAGGCAGCCTTCTGGCCCTCTGGGTCTAGGGCGGTATAGCATCTAAGCATAGCTGCTAAGTGGGCCATGAACTGGGCTGGGTTTTTATCTTTACCTTGAGTAGTTTCTTTAAGTTTGTCATAATCAACAGCTTTGTAAGCTGCCTTTTTAAGCCCTTCAACTTGGCAGGAAATCATGTAATCTTGCCTAGCTATACCTGGGGAATTTGCCTGGTAGTTCCATTGGGGATCCTCTCGGGGAACTGCTCTAATGCCTTCCTGGAGGTCTGGCTCATGAAGCCGGTGGTTATCAGTGTGAGATTGGGCTAGAGAAAAAACTCTTTCCCGTTCATCCGGGGAAAGGGTAGAAGTCAGGATGACATTTAAGTCACTCCAGGTTAAATTGTGAGACAGAGTTAGATGTTGGAATTCCTGTATATATTTAGTGGGGTCTGATAAGAGAGAGCCTAAACATTGACTGATCTGAGAGAGGTCTGATAGAGAAAAAGTACATGTACCCTGACTATGCCTTCAGCTCCAGCCACCTCTCTAAGAGGAAATTGTTGGGCAGGTGGGGAAGAGCTAGTTGTGGAACTAAACTGTAAGCCGGACCGGGTGTGAGGAGGGGAGGTGATAGAAGGATTATAGGGTGGAGGAGTGGAGGCTGAGGAAGAATTGGGACTTAGCTTGGCCTGGCGACGAGCAGCCTGGGGAGGAGGGGAAAGGTCAGATGTATCTGTAGAAAAGGAAGACTGGAAAGAGTCAGTGACACTTGGGGTTGGGACTGAGGGGACAGGCGGGAGGGAAAGAAGGAGGATCTGGTAGGAATTGCATTGGGAACAGAGACTAGGGAGGGAACGAACTGTGAAAAATAACTGGACATAAGGCACCTCAGACCATTTGCCCATTTTTAGACAAAAATTATTTAGGTCTTGTAGGATGGAGAAATCGAAAGTGCCATTTTCTGGCCATTTAGAGCCATTGTCAAATTTGTATTGGGGCCAAGTGGTGTTGCAGAAGAAAATAAGGCATTTAGGTTTTAGGTCACGTGTGAGTTGAAGAGGTTTTAAGTTCTTGAGAACACAGGCTAAGGGAGAAGAAGAAGGAATGGAGGGTGGAACATTGCCCATAGTGAAGGAGGCAAACCCAAAGAGAGCAGAGACTGCAGAGATACGAGGTTGGGGTACTTGCCCCTTCCCCAGAGAAGGGGTAGAGATATGGAGAGAAGGGGTTGAGGGGTACTTGCCCCTCCCCTAGAAAAGCAGGACTTGCTGCTAAGGGTGAAGGAGAAGGGGGTTGAGGGGTACTTGCCCCTCTAAAAAGCAGGACTTGCTGCTAAGGGTGAAGAAGGGGTTGAGGGGTACTTGCCCCTCCGAAAAGCAGGACTTACTGCTAAGGGTGAAGGAGAAGGGGTTGAGGGGTACTTGCCCCTCCGAAAAGCAGGACTTGCTGCTAAGGGTGAAGGAGAAGGGGTTGAGGGGTACTTGCCCCTCCCCCAGGAAAGCAGGACTTGCTGCTAAGGGTGAAGGACCAAAGCAGGCATCCCTGCATGGTCTGACACCTCTGAAACCTGGGTGAATAATCAGGGAGGCATCCCTGCAATGATTAAACACCAAGGGAAGGCTACCTTCCCTAGTCCGTGACCGGCACCGGAGTTTTGGGTCCACGGATAAAACGTGTCTCCTTTGTCTCTACCAGAAAATGAAAGGAATTGAAATTAAGAGAAGGGAGAGATTGAAGAGTGGAAAGGAGAAAGTGGTTGAGGGATAGTGAGAGAGGTTGGAGAAGAGAGTAAGAAGAGGCTGCTTACTGGATTTAAAATTGGTGAGATGTTCCTTGGACTGGTCCATCTGAGGACCTGAGGTCGTAGGTGGATTTTTCTCATGGAGCAAAGAACAGGAGGACAGGGGATTGATCTCCCAAGGGAGGTCCCCAATCCAAGTCACGGCACCAAATTTCATGTGCGTCCATGTGAAGAGACCACCAAACAGGCTTTGTGTGAGCAATAAAGCTTTTAATCACCTGGGTGCAGGCGGGCTGAGTCTGAAAAGAGAGTCAGCAAAGGGTGGTGGATTATCATTAGTTCTTATAGGTTTTGGGATAGGTGGTGAAGTTAAGAGCAATGTTTTGGGGGCAGGGGTGGATCTCACAAAGTACATTCTCAAGGGTGGGGAGAATTACAAAGAACCTTCTTAAGGATGGGGGAGATTACAAAGTACATTGATCAGTTAGGGTGGGGCAGAAACAAATCACAATGGTGGAATGTCATCAGTTAAGGCTATTTTCACTTCTTTTGTGGATCTTCAGTTACTTCAGGCCATCTGGATGTATATGTGCAAGTCACAGGGGATGCGATGGCTTGGCTTGGGCTCAGAGGCCTGACAGGCTGGATTTTTATATTTGATGAAAAAGAGCCTAAACGCTATCTGATTTGGGATAAAGAAAAAGGAGCATTAACCTTGACTGTGCCTTTAGCTCTAGCCACCTTTTTAAGAGTAAATTGCTGGGCAAGTGGGGGAGGGCTAGTCAGAACAAAACTGTAAGCTGGACCCGATGTGAGGAGGGGAGGTGATAAAAAGATTATAGGGTGGAGGAACGGAGGCTGAGGAAGAATTGGGACCTAGCTTGGCCTGGCGAGGAGCAGCCTGGGGAGGAGGGGAGAGGTCAGATGGGTCTGTAGAAAAGGAAGATTAGAAAGACTCAGCGACGCTTGGAGTTGGGATTGAGGGGACAGGTGGGAGGGAAAGAAGGAAGATTTGGTACTACTTGCACTGGGCACAAAGACTGGGAAGGGACTGCTGTGTAAAAGAATGCCTGGACATCAGGCACCTCAGACCATTTGCCCATTTTATGACAAGAATTATTTAGGTCTTGTAGGATGGAAAAATTGAAAGTGCCATTTTCTGGCTATTTGGAACTACTGTCGAGTTTGTATTGGGGTCAAGCGGCATTGCAGAATAAGATGCTTAGATTTTAGGTCAGGTGAGAGTTGAAGAGGTTTTAAGTTCTTAAGAACACAGGCTAAGGGAGAAGAAGGAGGAATGGAAGGTGGAAGCTTGCCCATAGTGAAGGAGGCAAGCCCAGAGAAAAGAGTAGAGACACGGAGAAGGGGTGGGGGGTTCTTCCCCTCCAGAAAAGCAGAGAAGGGGTCAGGGCACAGACATATAAGAGGTTGGGGCACGGAAATAAGGGATTGGAGTGCAGAGATATAAGAGGTTGGTGCACAGAAATAAGGGATCTGGGCACAGAGATACGAGGTTGGGGTACTTGCCCCTCCCCTAGAAAAGCGAGACTTGCCGCTAAGGGTGAAGGAGAAGGGGTTGAGGGGTTCTTACCCCTGCCCCAGAAAATCAGAGAAGGGGTAGACACACAGAGAGAAGGGGTTGGGGTACTTGCCCCTCCCCCAGAAAAGTGGGACTTGCTGCTAAGGGTGAAGGACAAAGGCAGGTGTCCCTGCGTGGTCTGACATCTTTGAAACGTGGGTGAATAATCAGAGAGGCGTCCCTGCAATGATTAAACACCAAGGGAAGGCTGCCTTCCCAGTCTGTGACCGGCACCGGAGTTTTGGGTCCACGGATAAAACGTGTCTCCCTTGTCTCTACCAGAAAATGAAAGGAATTGAAATTAAAAGAAGGGAGAGATTGAAGCATGGTGCCAAGATTGAAAGGAGAAAGAGGTTGAGGGATAGTGAGGGAAGTTGGAGAAGAGAGTAAAAAGAGGTTGCTTACCAGATTTGAAATTGGTGAGATGTTTCTTGGGCTGGTGGGTGTGAGGACCTGAGGTCGTAGGTGGATCTTTCTCACGGAGCAAAGAGCAGGAGGACAGGGGATTGATCTCCCGAGGGAGGTCCCCCGATCTGAGTCATGGCACCAAATTTCATGCATGTCCGTGTGAAGAGACCACCAAATAGGCTTTGTGTGAGCAACATGGCCGTTTATTTCACCTGGGTGCAGGTGGGCTGAGTCCAAAAAGAGTCAGCGAAGGGAGATAAGGGTGGGGCTGTTTTATAGGATTTGGGTAGGTAAAGGAAAATTACAGTCAAAGGGGGTTTGTTCTCTGGCGGGCAGGAGTGGGGGTCGCAAGGTGCTCAGTGGGGGTGCTTTTTGAGCCAGGATGAGCCAGGAAAAGGACTTTCACAAGGTAATGTCATCACTTAAGGCAAGGACCGGCCATTTACACTTCTTTTGTGGTGGAATGTCACCAGTTAAGGTGGGGCAGGGCATATTCACTTCTTTTGTGATTCTTCAGTTACTTCAGGCCATCTGGGCATGTATGTGCAAGTCACAGGGGATGCGATGGCTTGGCTTGGGCTCAGAGGCCTGACACATTCAATCGGTGAAATTTACTTGGTGCTGTGTCCCCAAGAGGTAGACTGTATGAGTACAAGAGCAAAGGGGACAGCAAGAGCATTCCTGCCCAGGGTAACTCCTTGTGACCCACTTGGGGAATTAGTGCTCCCCACACGATTATCAATTATGAAAACCAAAACAATTAAATTCTTCCAGCTGATTTTTTTTTTTAAAGCAGGCAGGAAAGAAGGCACCTAGACATCTAAAAATTTTTTTCCGTGTAAACATGTGAAGGAATCTGGAGTGGGACTTCATGGGTTCAAATCCTGGCTCCACTTCTTGATCACTGTATAACATGGATAAGTCATGTAATCTCTCTGAACCTCAGTTTACTCATCTGTAGACAGATTAGTAATAACAAGAGATTAACAGCTCAGGTAGAACTCAAAGCGCAGGGCTGTCCCTGGTAAACACACACAACTTTTGGCCAGGTGTGGCGGCTCATGCCTGTAATCCCACCACTTTGGGAGGCCGAGGCAGGTGGATCACCTGAGGTCTGGAGTTTGAGACCAGCCTGGCCAACATGGTGAAATCCTGTCTCTACTAAAAAAAAAAAAAAAAAAAGCCAGGCGTGGTGGCGGGCGCCTGTAATTCCAGCCGAGGCGGGGGAATCGCTTGAACCCAGGAGGCGGAGGTTGCAGTGAGCCGATATTGCGCCATTACACTCTAGCCTGGGCGACAAAAGCGAGACTTAGTCTCAAAAAACAAAAACACCACACAACTTTTATATTTAGCCTTGATGAGTCCTGGAGGTACAATTTCTACCTGGTTAACTGGATACATCTCACCTCTTCCCCAGGCTCGCAGAGAAGACGTCGTCCTCGCAGATGTTTTAAAAATACTATGCAGCAGCTTGCAGGAAAGGGCACAGGCGGCGGTGAGGCAACCTAGGCCTGCGTGCCTCTGGCTTTCCTTTTGGAGGAAGCGCCCCCTTTGCGAGCACACACGCGCCTTGAAGGGGACGGAGCCGCGTGTGCGCAGCAGAGTCGCAATGCACAGCCAGATTCAGGCGCGGCCATTTGTGTGTCCCCGAGGCTCCTTGCGGGCCGGCATCCCACGCCGAGGGTGGTGGCGGCGGGCTTTCCAGAAAGGCAGCACACTAGGCTCAGCTCTGCTGGCGAGCAGGAGGCGACAGCAGAGGAAACTTCAACCCGATAAAGTTCCCGGTCGAGGGGACATTTGCCTCCTCCTGCCACTCACCGCCTCTGCTCTGGTCCCTCCCTCCAGGAATCCTCATAGCGTCCTCTCTCCCCACTCTCTCCCATCCCGCGTCTCCCATATTTGCCCTAGCTTGGCTCAGGGCCACAGTTCTGCACTCTTCAGCCGGCGCTGCCACCCGCAGTTGTTTCTAGGCAGGAGATAGGGCAGCCGCATCCCAGCACTGCTGAGTTCCGAAGGATGGTCAGCCGGGGAGGGCAAGCAGCTTCTTTCAGGGATTCTGATCTCACGGTAGGAAGTGGAAAGAACTTTGAGGGTCAAAGGCGTAAGCTGAGGGGCTAGTTTGGTTATGGGAATTTAAGGTAAATGAATTAACCAGGGGACCCCTGTCCCCATTTTCTCCTCCTACACAGTCTTTAAAATCCAGAGAAGGCAGGGGTCGGGTGGGAGGATGGCCCCTTTTGACTGTTTCGAGTGGTGCAAACTATTTTGTGACGCCTGCTGTGAGAGCTGCAAGGGGGGGCTTGGGAATCGACGCTGCTCTACCACCCGCACACTTAATCCCAAGGGTGAGAGAAAATGCCTAACTTCCCAGGTGCAGCGGTGTTGGGCAAAGGAGGCATTCTTAAATTGGAAACAACCTCAGTCACCATTAACATAAGAATGGATAAATTCTGGGTGTATTCATACAATGGAATTCTGTATAGCAATGAAAAAGAATGGACTGTTGATCCATACAACATAAATGAGTTGTCAAGACATTATTTTGTGAGAAGACAGACACAAAATAGTGCAAACTGTATGATTCCATTTATATGAAATTCAGGAACAGGCAAATTTGACCTGCACATTAGAAGTCAGAATAATTGCTACTTATGGAGGAGGGGCTCAAAGTAAAAATTGAGAGCAGTTAGAGGCAGAGGCAAGCACTTCGTTCACTGCTACTGCAACAAGGAGTGCTCAAAAGAGAGAGACTTCCTGAGCAAAATGTAGTTGGGATTGTTTAATTGGGTCAAGGATCAGAGTGGAATAGTGGAGAGAAAGCAAGTTTGCTGACTCAAGTCCCAGAAGCAGTGACATGTAATAGCAATGAGTCCATAAAACCTAGATCTTGAATTCTATTTCTCAACATTGCTGTGATTCTTGTGGTCAGCAAGCTTTGAATCAGGATAACCCATGGTATCTACTTGCCACCATCTGCCCTTGGGATTTGTTGCTCCTTAGAATTTAGTCTCCTTTTCTCAGCCTCTGAAACTGTCATTAGGCATAGAAATTCAGTCCAAAATTCATGAAAGAAGTACAGCTTTCACAGAGGTATGAGGACATGAGAGAGCCCAGGGGGCTAAAAATATCCTATATCTTGATCTAGATGGTTACAGGGGTGTGTATGTGTGTAGACATCCATTGGGCTATTTTTCACTTGCATCCGTGTGAAGAGACCACCAAACAGGCTTTGTGTGAGCAACAAGGCTGTTTATTTCACCTGGGTGCAGGGGGGCTGAGTCCGAAAAGAGAGTCAGCGAAGGGAGATAGGTGTGGGGCTGTTTTACAGGATTTGGGTAGGTAAAGGAAAAAGGGGGGTTGTTCTCTGGCGGGCAGGAATGGGGGTCACGAGGTGCTCAGTAGGGGAGCTTTTGAGCCAGGATGAGCCAGGAGAAGGAATTTCACAAAATAATGTCATCAGTTAAGGCAGGAACAGGCCATTTTCACTTTTGTGGTGGAATGTCATCAGTTAAGGCAGGAACCGGCCATCTGGATGTGTACGTGCAGGTCACAGGGGATATGATGGCTTAGCTTGGGCTCAGAGGCCTGACACTATTCATGTAAGATCTGTGTACTTATTGGTCATGATAAACTAATTTAAAAAATGAATTTTTATATTTAATTGCACAGAAAAATATTTCTATTACATTGTTGAGTGCAAAAGGCAAGTTATGCTAGAGCATTTCTCCCTGAACTCAATTCTACCAAAAAAAAAATTTACATATACGAAGAAAGAAGAAGAATATACTCCAAAATATGAGATTGTGGATGAGTTTTATTTTTTTATTTTTGGTTGTTTGCATTTTCTAAACTTTAGAGATATAATTCCTATGTATTGGAAGAAGTCCAGTCTTCTTCAAACTCCCACAGCCCCAGGCTCAATAGCAATAACCACAGCATTCACAATCTCTGACCCAATGCATTGGCAACATCATCAACTCTACCAGACCACCAGAAGTAGCCGTCTTCATCCATGATCCCTCTGTCACCTGTGAGGTAAAGCATGTGGCCTCTTGCTGAAGCATATTCCTCCCAGCTCACCTGATAGAATGACAAATCCAGAAACCTACATTTACTTCCCTCTCACAATCATTTAGTGATATGAATTGAGCACTCTGGCTAGCCCTAGGGGAGACTGAGAAAAATAAGTCAGGATCCCCACTCTCCAGGGGATCTCACATAGAAAACTCAACAAACACGGAGAACTTTCCTTGGTCATTTCTCTTAACTTCAGCTTTTTTTTTTTTGTCCCAGCTAGAAACAAGAGTAATGATGGCCCTTCACTCAGAGGTTTGTCCTGAGGCTTAAATGAGGCAACATGGACACAGCATTTTAGCACAGGGCCACGTACAGTATGGGTAAGGGTTGTTGGCTGCTATTTTCTCAGGCTCATCATCCATCAGATGCAATCACTGTTCCCTGTGTTTGAAATGTGCCTTTAATTTTCATACCGCCCCTGACCAAAATTCCATCAGAAAAAGGTGGCTTCAGCTTAAGGTTCTGACACCAGAAGCACATTAGAGTGATTGGTGAAAATTTCCCTTTGCATGAGATTGGCCCATTTTGCAGGATCGTTCCATGGAGTGTTCACAGATTTTTTTTTTTTTTTTTTTTAATTGAAACAGTCTCACTCTGTCACGCAAGTTGGAGTGCAGTGGTGTGATCTCGGCTCACTGCCAACCTCTGCCACCCAGGTTCAAGCGATTCTCGTGTCTCAGCCTCCCAGTAGCTGGGATTACAGGCGCCGATCACCAAGCCTGACTAATTCTTTTTGTATTTTTAGTAGAGATGGGGTTTTGCCATGTTGGCCAGGCTGCTCTCAAACTCCTGACCTCAGGTGATCCGCCTGCCTCGGCCTCCCAAAGTGCTGGGATTACAGGCATGAGCCACCGTGCCCGGCCAGATTCTAACAGCATTTGACTCATTGCCATAGAGACCACGTCACCAATTTGTCCAGATTCTTAGATCTAATGGAGAACCTGCTTGTTAGAGTTCTAATAAACTTTAGTGAAAAGCTGTGTAAGCAGCTCATTCTCAAACAGCACAATAATCCCAGTAGGTATATGAGGTATCTGGGTCTCTTCTTTGGAATCTGTCTTATGGGTGAGAACATGATTTTAAAGTCTCAGCGTATTGAAGTTGTGTTATCAAAGTTTGGAAATATTAAGCATTATTCTCTCACAGAAATTCCTAATATTAAAATATTTAAAATGTTTTACCTAGGCTTTAACTCAAAAACTCCATGAGAGATACTCAAAGAGGGATTTAAAGAGTTAACAAGGATACTAATTGAAGAAGTATTTACAATATAAAACATTGGAAGTAACCAAAATTTTCAACAATAGCAGATATGTTAAATAGATCATGATAGTTCTCCTTGATAGGATTTTATAAAATTATTAAAAATGTTTTCATATAAGGGCTGGGTGTGGTGGCTGTCAGCACTTTGGGAGGCTGAGGCAAGTGGATCACTTGAAGTCAGGAGTTCCAGACCAACCTGGCTAACATGGTAAAACCCTGTTTCTACTAAAAATACAAAAATTAACTGGGCGTGGTGGTGAGAGCTGGTAATCCCAGCTACTCATGAGGCTGAGGCAGTAGAATCGCTTGAACCTGGGAGGTGGAGGTTGCAGTGAGCCAAGATTGTGCCACTGCACTCCAGCCTGGGTGACTGAGTGAGACCTTGTCTCAAAAAAAAAAAAAAAAAAAAAAAAAGTCGTTGTATAAGATTTACTGATCTCTGAAAATCATAAGTAAAAAAACAGGCTTCACAAAAACTGATAGAGTACAATCTCACTTTTATAAAACAATACATATAAATAGAAAAAGAATGAAGGATATATACACATCAAATGTTAATAGTGGCTAAGAATGGTGGCATTATGAGTTAATATGCTTTTCTTCTTTGGTCTTTTCTGTATTTTTGAAAGTTGTCTATATTGAACACAAGTGAGTTTTATTATCAGGAAAGGCTAAATAAATAAATATTTTAAAAGTAATTAAAAGAAAGCCCCCCTTTATAGATAAAATGGACTGCTCATCTTTATGGAATAATGCCACCTAATTAATGTATAAGAAATAGCAGTTTGAAAATCACCGTTCTGAACCCCCCATTTTATTTATTTGTTTTTGAGACAGGGTATTGCTCTGTTGCCCAGGCTGGAGCACGGTGGTGCCATCACACCCAGCTCACTACACCCTTGACGTCCTGCTCTCAGTTTATCCTCCCACCTCAGCCTCCTGAGTAGCTGGGACTACAGGTGCATGCCACCATGCCTGGCTAATTTTTGTATTTTTTTTTGTAGAGATGGAGTTTTGCCATGTTGCCCAGGCTAGTCTTGAACCCCTGGGCTCAAGTGATCTGTCCATCTTAGCTTCCCAAAGTGTTGAGATTACAGGCATGAGCCACTGTGCCTAGCTACTCTTTATTTTAATAATTGTTTCCAAAAAGAAAAGCGTCATCTATGGATGCTAAAATGATTGGGTGAAAGTTAATTGGAGAATAGGATATTTACAGAGTCTCAAATTGTTACACGGCAGATTATTACTAATTACAAAGAGGAAAATGTACCTTTACAATGGAAATGGCACTCATCTCCTTAATCAAAAGATCAAAATTATCAGCACCCAAAATGAGACAACCTAATGTTTCCCCCCTATAAGCAAATAAGAAATATACATCATCTATATAATATTCTTGAGAAAGATGTTTATCCTGGATCTCATTATAAGGAAACAATATGTAAGCCTAGAAAGTGAGGCATTTTTTAACACAACAGTCCTCTATTCTTCAAAATGTCCACGTCATGAAAAACACGGTGGTGGGACAGTTATAGATAAAAACAACTAAAGAGATATGAGAACCAAATAAATGCATGAACCTTGATTGAATTCTGGATTTATAAAAGCTATAAAACACATTTGAGTACAGTTGAGAAAGTCTAAGTATTGGCTAGATATTAGTATTAAAGAATTATTTTTAATTTTCATAGATGTGATGGTGTTGATGTTTAAGAAGAAAGTCCTTATTCTTAGGAGAATGCTGCTGAAATATTTAAGGACAAAGTGTCATAATGTCTGCATTTACTTCCAAATGTCTCATCAAAAATGTGCAAATATAAAGTAAATGGGGCAAAATCTTAATAAGAAGTGAATATAGGTGAGAGATGTACAGGTAGATGTTCATTGTGCTACTATTTAACATTTTTGGAGACTCAAAAATTTGCAAAATTAAAAATTGGGACAAAAGTATTTGGCAAATCATAAAGTACTCAACAGTAATGGCACTATGATTAGTAGCAACAATGAAAGTATTTAGGAAAAAAGAAAATTTTCTTACCATGTGTGGACAGTACAGAGAAGCAGGTTGGTTTAGTTTTATGCGGATTGCAATATTTCCTTCTTCCCCTGGAGGCAGGAGATTTGAGTTTTCATCCACAATCTGAAATTAGATAATCACTAAAGGAATTTTCCTTACAAACCATTTGTGCTCTTCCTGAAACACCACAAGATCTAAACTTAAGCCTTTCTACCCCCATTTAAGGTGCCAGGAGAGTGCTTGGTTGGTGTACCTAGATACTGGGCAACCTAAGAGGCAGTGTGGTTCAGTCGTCAGTGTGAGGGTGCCAGAGCTGGAAATATTTGGGTTTGCATGTCCACTCTGACACCTTCTGACTCTGAGAATCTTGGATACTTCTCTGTACCTCAGTTTCCTCATCTAGAAAATCAGAGATTTAAAAGTGCACCTATTATACAGCTTTATTGTGAGGATGAAATAAGACAACACAGGTAAGGGCTCCATTGCCTGGTTAGTACAAAGTTTTAAGAAAGCCAGCATCTCAGAAAGGCCTTTCAAACAAGGACACTTAATTAGCCATCTTATGTATAAGAAAAAAAATATAAAGAACATGAAAATTTAAAAACAGATTTGGCAGTTTTATAACAGTCTAGAAGGTGGTGTTATTTTTTCCTATTAAGAATTAGAGGGCAGGTTAGGTTAGGAATAAATAAAATACAGTTTGAAAATAATGAGTTATTGGCCGGGTGTGGTGGCTCACGCCTGTAATCCCGGCACTTTGGGAGGCCGAGGTGGGCAGATCACCTGAGGTCGGGAGTTTGAGACCAGCCTGACCAACATGGAGAAACCCCGTCTCTACTAAAAATACAAAATTAGCTGGGCGTGGTGGCGCATGCCTGTAATCCCAGCTACTTGGGAGGCTGAGGGAGGAGAATTGCTTGAACCCAGGAGGCTGAGATCATGCCATTGCACTCCAGCCTATGGCATGGCAACAAGAGCAAAACTCTGTCTCAAAAAAGAAAATAATGACTTATTTCAGCCGAGTGGCTTCTTTATTGACCTGAAATGGAAGGCATGACCATGAAGTAATGTGACAGGAGTTAAAAAGTACACTGAGATGCTAGCTCAATTTTGAGGGCTACAACCTTCCAAGTTGTCACCTTGGAAAGCAATATGCATACTCATTTTGAATTTATTATCCTTGCTGAATACTTTGAAACTTTTCTATAGAAACTACTAGCCCTAAGGATCAGAAGGTCTTCAGGGATAATACATCTTTATACTTTGATGATGAACTTTAGACTTTGGGAAAAAAAGTGGCATTTAGTACTAAGTCTAGTAAATTAGATGAATTATCTAGAGAATACATTTTTAAATGAGATTAAAAAAATTTTATTTTCAATGAAATTGTTCTATTAATTTTATTTTTTGATTGTTTATTGGTACTATGTAGAAATACTATTAATAATTTTTTTGTATATTGATCTTATTTCCTGCAACTTTGATGACCTCAATCATTAGCTCCAATAGTGTGTGTGTATTCCTTAGGATTTTCTATATACATGGTCATGTCATGTTGAATAGAGATAGTTTTACTTCCTTTCCAATTGGGATGCTATTTCTTTTTCTTACCTAATTGCTCTGGATAGAACCTCTATGAAGAGTGAATATTCTCATAAGTCCTGATCTTAGTGGGAGCACTTTCAGTTTTTTACTGTTGAGTCTGATGTGAGCTGTGGGGTTTCTGTATGCCCTTTGTCAGGTTGAGAAAGTTCCCTTTCATTGCTAGTTTGTTGAGGGTTGTTACCATAAATAGGTGTTGGTGTTAGATTTTGTCAATGATTTTTCTGTGTCTGTTGAGATGATCATGTGATTTGTGTACTTTGTTTTATGGTATATTAATTGGTTTTTATAGTTTGAACCAACTTTGTATTTCTGGAATAATCCCACTTGGTTATGGTATATAATCCATTTATATGTTCTTTGTTAGGTTGGCTGGTATTTTGTTGAGTTTTTTTGCACTATAGTCATAAGAAATATTAATTTATGGTTTTCTTTTGTTTTTGAGGAGAGTTTGTGAAGGATTAATGTTAATGTTTCCTTAAATGTTGGATAGAATTCACCACAAAGCCATTTGGGCCTGTTTTTCTTTGTGGGAAGTGTGTGTGTATGTGTGTGTGTGTGTGTGTGTGTGTGTGTGTGTATGTGTGCGTGTTTTGGATGGGGAGTGTAAGGAATGAAGTTATACTTCATTTTGACAAATTAAAAAATATCTCTTTCATCTTCCCCCTTTGTGTGGGTCCTCTTCTCCTTTCTCACCTGAATTAAAAAAATAAACCCTCTAATGAGGTACAGTTGACATGCAAAAAGCTATACATATTTAATGTGTACAACTTGATGAGTTTGAAGATAAGTAAACACCCATGGAACTGTCACCACAATCTATGCCATAAACCTATTCATCACCTGCAAAAGTTTCCTCCCACCCTCTTATTATTATTATTATTTTGGTAATGAGAACACTTAATATATCTCCTTAGCAAGATTTTTAAGTATGTGATACAGTGTTGTTAACTGTTGGCATTATGCTGTACAGTAGATCTTTGGTAGTTACTGTCTGTGTAGCTGAAATTTTGTACCCCTTGGTAGATACCTTCCTGTTTTCTCCTCTCCACCAGCTCCTGGCAACCACCAATTCACTTTCCAGATCTATGAGTTAGACTTTTTTTTTTGAGACAGATCTTGCTGTGTCACCCAGGCTGGAGTGCAGTGGTGCGATCTCTGCTCACTATAACCTGTGCCTCCTGCGTTCAAGTGATTCTCCTGCCTCAGCCTCCTGAGTAGCTGGGATTACAGTCATGTGCCACCATGCCTGGCTAATTTTTGTATTTTTAGTAGAGATGGGGTTTTGCCATGTTGGCCTGGCTGGTCTCGAACTCCTGGCCTCAAGTGATCTGCCCACCTTGGCCTGGGATCCCAAAGTGCTGGGATTACAGGCGTGAGCCACCTTGCCCAGCCAAGATTGTTTTCTTAATTTCCTTTTGACAATTTATTGTAGTGTATAGAAACACAACTGATTTTTGTGTATTGATCTTGTATCCTGAAACTTTGTTAAATTTGTTTATCCTAATTTTTTTGGTTAATCTTTAGACTTTCTTTATACCATATGTAGAAATATAATTTTCTGCACGTCTGTAAGATCATGTAATCTGCAAACAGAGATAATCTTACTTCTTCCTTTCTGATTTGAATACTTCTTTTTTCCTTTTATTTTCTACTTACTCTGGCTAGGAATTATAATACTATGTTGGATAGAAGTGGTGAGAATGTGTATCATTTCCTTGTTCCAGATATGAGAGAAAAGCTTTCAGTTTTTGACCATTGAGTATGACGTTAGCTGTGTGCTTTTTATATATGGCCTTTATTGTGTTGAGGTAAATTCCTTCTTTACCCAATTTCTTGAGAATTTTTATCATCAAAGGGTGTTGAATCTTGTGGAATGCTTTTGCTGTGTCTTTTGAGATTATCATGTCATCTTTGTCCCTCATTCAGGTAGAATGCATCTGTGAAGGCATTTGGTGCTGGGGCTTTTCTTTGTTGGAAGGTTTTTGATTACTAATTTAATCTCTTTATTAGTTATTGGTATGTTCTGACTTTTTAATTCTTTATGATTCAGTCTTGGTAGGTTGTATGTTTTTAGGACTTTATCCATTTTTTCTAAGTTGTCTATTCTGTTGACATATAATTTTTTTCCTTTCTTTTTTTTTGAGATGGAGTTTTGCTCTTGTCACCCAGGCTGGAGTGCAGTGGCATGATCTTGGCTCCCTGTAACCCCTGCCTGCTGAGTTCAAGCGATTCTCCTGCCTCAGCCTCCTGAGTAGCTGAGATTACAGGCAACTGCCATCATACCCGGCTAATTTTTGTATTTTTGTAAAGACGGGGTTTCACCATGTTGGCCAGGATGGTCTTGAACTCTTGACCTCAAGTGATCCACTGGCCTCGGCCTCCGAAATTGCTGGGATTTCAGGCATGCACCACCACACCTGGCTTTGTTGACATATAATTATTCATAGGGATTCTATAGGGATTCTTCATGTTGCTATGGCATGAGTTAGAGTGTCTCCTCTTTCACTTCTGATTTTATTTCTTTGTGTATTTTTCTTATTTGTTTTTCTTAGTTCTAAGGTTTGTTGATTTTGTAGGAAGTTTTTTTTCTAAGAAAATCCTAAGGAACATTTTATTTTTTAATTTCATTTATTTCATTTTTGTTTATACTTTAATATGCAAGGAACATTTTAATTTTTTCTTATTTTTTGAGAGGAAAATTACATGCTCATTTTATTCATGTCTCTAAATGCAAAGGCCCAAACAAATAAAAATTAAGAAATTCAATCCAAGAAAATAAAAAGAAGAAAGAAATGCAATGAAAATTTAACATTTGAAAATATTTTAAATTAACTATTAATAGAGAAAAACTATTTTACCTTTTTAATAGGATCAGAAAACACATTTAATATAATGTAGTACCTATTCATGATTATTGCAAAAAACAAACATATAAACCTCAATGTATTAGGTTAACTTCCACATCCTGTTAAATAATATGTAGTAAAAATGGATAGGCAAACAAAAAACAAAAAATAGAACTCTACAGTAAACATTATCTTTAACAAAATTGGGTCAATTTCAGAACGATACAATAGTTAAAGTAAATAATAATATTTGTTTCATTCAGGTTGAGAACTTACTATTTCTTTTTGACCAATGTTAAAAAAAAAAGGCGAGATAGGCGTGAAAGCAAAGGACTATCTTAAAATGAATAATGGTAATTTTATAACTGCTACTAATTTGAGCCTGCTTTTATGTAATAAAATCCTAGACACAGCATTTGCCCTACCATCTTAGTATTGCTACCTATGCCCATACTGTGAATTCAGCTACATCATTTGGGAATCACATTACAGTATTTATAATAATCGACACCCGAGCAGCTGACTAGTGGCTTAGACTTCCCACTTTAGTATATTTTTAGTTCAAGTACAGAACGTTTATTATGGTGCATTCAAAATAGTTGTCTTTATTTTGCACATATCTTTTTAATAGCAAATTTTTTTTATTTGATTTCTCCATATTTGAAACTTGAACTACATTAAAGGGATATTCTGCAAAATTGTCAGCATCTCCTTCCCTCATTCCTGGGTCTGGGCTCTGTATTCCAAAAGGATATTGAGGTGGAAATAAAAGCAATAATGTGAGATTATCCTTGGGGTGAATTTAGAGAATGCTGGACTTTCCTCATTGCCTACCTTTATGTCAGAAATTTAGATAAACAACTGTAAGAGTTCACTTATTAATGTCTGTCATAATCATTACTATGAACTCCTACCTGGACAGTATAAGGTGGCAATGGCTTCCCCAGAGAGCTTGGCTTCAATTTTATTGTTTTGGAAGTAGCACAGAGTAGACCCTGTTCAAAGAAATGCAGACAAGTTTTTCTTTAAAAAAGCAATAAATTAATGGATCTAGTTATTGATCATAACCAGACATTATGTGCCTCCTAACAGAACAACATTACACAGTCTAACAAGTAATCTTGATTAAAAAAAAAATCAAGCAGGAGTGTGACTAAATTAACCTCTAGGTCAATTTACAGGAAATGCAGGGGAACAGAAGAACATGTAAACCATACTGCAATTAGGAAAATCCAGGCCATGAAATATTCAAAACAACCAACAACTCAGTTTTTTAAAATAACAAATTCAAGGGAAAAAGAAGGTAATGAGGAAATTCATAGATTAAAAGATACACAAAAGACTTATCAACTAGCCACAGTGTGTGAGCTTAATTGGAACAAATGCATGACTTAGATGATGGATGAAAATGTCAGTGGTAGATATTTGTTAATAAAAGGCAATTACTGTTAACTTTCAGGTATAATTGGAGAATATGTTTGTTTTTTAGTGCTTGTTTTTTTAAATACACTAAAACTATTTATGAAAAAAGTGTAGTTTTGGGGATTGTAGAGGGGTAATGATAAAACAGGATTAGGTAATAATTGTTGAAATGGGCAGTGGAGGGCCGGGCGCGGTGGCTCACGCTTGTAATCCCAGCACTTTGGGAGGCCGAGGCGGGCGGATCACGAGGTCAGGAGATCGAGACCACGGTGAAACCCCGTCTCTACTAAAAATACAAAAAATTAGCCGGGCGTGGTGGCGGGCGCCTGTAGTCCCAGCTACTCGGAGAGGCTGAGGCAGGAGAATGGCGTGAACCCGGGAGGCGGAGCTTGCAGTGAGCCGAGATTGCGCCACTGCACTCCAGCCTGGGCGACAGAGCGAGACTCCGTCTCAATCAAAAAAAAAAAAAAAAAAAAAAAAGAAATGGGCAGTGGATACATGGGAATTCAAATACAGTTTTGTCTATTTTTGTCTTTTGAGATTTTCAATAATAAATGTCTCAAAAATAAGTAATTGTTGGCTGCTGAGAAATACTTCAGCATACATGTAGGGCACCCCAAAGAGGGCACAGAGGTCTACCTTGGAGGACATGAGAACTGGATCTTGGATGAGTCAACCATGGGTGTAATGGGACGGAGAAAATTTTATTTATTAGAATTTTACCCCTAAAGTGCTGGGACTATAGGCATGAGCCACTGTTCCCAGCCTAGAAGAGGAATTATTTCTGTCTTCTACATAGTTATTTTTCCAGTACCTATTGCTGAGTCTTACACGGAAAGAGACGTAATATTTTCTTGTGTTTACATGCTAACAAATTGGAGCCCCCAGATTCTGAATGTTTTTGAGGATGGCCGTAGTGATCTCTCTCTAGTGTACTGCAGTAACTAGTTTTATGGTTCCTTTAAGAACTCCTCCTTCCCTCCATCTAATCTGGTGGGACTATTAATGATGGTTCTGTAGATCTACTTTTTGGCATGAACAAATGTCTCAGGTTAGGCCCCTTAAGTTACAGTCCAAGGGCAAAGCATATGACAGAAGCATGGACAATCAGAGTCTGTTCCAAGAATTTTCCAAAGTAGAGGTAGAAGTAGGGCTATTTTGATCTTGTCTGAAGGAGCGGTGACTCCAGAGTTGCTGGTGTTAATCTTGTCTGCTTTGTGGAAGAAACTCATCAGAGAACAACTCAGAGAAAAAAGCAGATGGAGCAATTGAGAGGAAGAGAAAGAGAGAGCTGATGTTTTAAGAGTTTTTTTAGTCCTGGTGTTTTGGCCCCTCCAGTCTTGATTCCATAAGCCTTGAAGCTGTTCCCGGCAAAATGGACTTATAATTTCCACTTTTGCTCAAGCTTGTTTGAAATACGTTTCTGTCACTTGCATCTCAAATAATGCTCACAAAACACAAGACTCCTTAGCTATTGCCAGTACATTACAATTAAATGGAAGATGTACATTTTCTCCCATGCAGGCTGTATGACTAACTAAAAATGCCAAGTTTATTAGGTGTTGCTGGAATCATATCAACTTAGTGTATCAACCTTGCCTTATTTCAGATGTTCTGAGTGTCAGTCATATTTGCATTTCATAAAAAGAAAGATAAAGCCAAAATCCTTATTGCCTAAGATGTGCTGTTTTCTTGCTAGACAGAATTGGATGATTCACAACCTGAGATCAGTGGGGAAATACAATGCAATGAGTCCTGGGTGCTGAAAATGTCAACTCTTTGGATGTAATTAAATGGATCTATGAGTGTGGTATAGACAGAATCTGAGACAGAATTTGATCATTTCTCAAGTTCCCTCTTTTACAGTTTTGAATTGTAACTTGCCTACCAAGTGTGAGCTTGACTATGAGGTCTCAAAGATTTGAACCTTGTGTTCTGAATTTTCTTTAGCTTTCTAAGTGAGGGTGTTTCCTGAGCCATATGGAACTACATAGCTCCACCAGGGTCCTCAAACTATAGACCTCTCCCCAGAGCCTGGGCTATCAATTTGACTGTTTTGTCTTCTTCCACACAGTCTGAGGTTTTCCTAGTCACCAAAGAATATTTTTGGACATATAAGGACAGAAATAAGTCCTATAAAAAGGCTTTGGTGTTACCAAGATTATGGAATTCCCTTCTTAGTATAATTCATAAAAACAGTAGTAATATATAAAACAAATGTAAGAAATCCCCCTGCCCCACCCCCCACCACAAATTCTTATTTTTCCCATGCTGGCTATTTGAATGTTTAAAAAATATTGGGTATTCAATTCTCTCAAAAATATTTTGTGTTTTTGCTTCTCAGGGAGCCTATTTTATGGACCATCTAGCAGTGAATGCATTTAATCCAGGCAACACTTTCCTATTTTCTTTTTTCTTTTTTTTTTTTTTTTTGAGATGGAGTCTCACTCTGTCCCCAGGCTGGAGTGCAGTGGTGCGATCTTGGCTCACTGCAACCTCTGCCTCCCGGGGAGGTGATTCTCCTGCCTCAGCCTCCTGAGTAGCTGGGACTACAGGTGCGTGCCACCACACCCAGCTAATTTTTTGTATTTTTAGTAAATACAGGGTTTCACATGTTAACCAGGATGGTCTCGATCTCTTGACCTTGTGATTTGCCTGCCTTGGCCTCCCAAAGTGCTGGGATTACAGGCATGAGCCACCGCTCCTGGCCCACTTCCCTATTTTCTATTGTTCCTATCTACCTGGAAAACACTGGAACCAATTCATGTAAAAATTTGGACCAGCATAAGGTACCAGCTCTACATTCTTATCTGTGGTGTTTCCATCATATAAGCTTTTCTGCTTATTCTCATCCTCATGTTGCAGGAACAGGACTATTTGTTCCCTGACTCTTTCCTTCCAGAAACTTTTCACAGTGCCGTCTAGATAGAACATCAATTGAGTGGTTAAGGAACTATTCTACATCCACATCTATATCCTCTTTACTGGATGTTCTCTTCATCAGTTACCTTTCCAGAGACCTGGCTCTTCCATGGGAAAAGGTTTCTACTTCCTTTTTTCAAGTGGGGGTTGTTGATCCTTTTATATTCCTTGGGTTTGGCATCTTTTGAGCTCCCAATACCACCTTCTGACCATTACTTCTCTGATGCTATGTGCAATTCCCTTGTCTTTTTGAGATTCATGCCATTTACATTTACCACTCTATACCATTCTTGGTTGTTATAATTTACCAACCTCTCAGTCATTCCTTATCCATTAAAGCCTTCAGCATGAGGTTCATGATCTTTCCTTTGACTCCGTCCCACTGTCATCCCTAGTGCCTCCTACATCCATATGAATGATCAGTTCTACCCCCAGTCTCTTCCTTCCTTGATCCTGATCTCCAGGGAGGGTGATGTGTCTCCTTAAAATTTATGTGCTAATTCCCTACTGCTCGCTGTGATAGTATTTGGAGATGAGGCCTTCGGGAGGTCATTGGGTTTAGATGAGGTCATGAGGGTGGCACCCTCATGATGGGATTAGTGCCCTTATAAGAAGAGATGCTGGGCATGGCGAATTGTGTCTGTCATCCTGGATACGCTGGGATGCTGAGTTGGGAAGGTCCCTGAGGCCAGGAGTTTGAAACCAGTCTGGGCAACATAGCAAGACTGTGTCTTTGCTAAAAAATAAAATAAAATACATAGCAAGCATGGTGGTGCATACCTGTGGTCCCAACTGTTTGAGAGGCTGAGGTTGGAGAATCTCTTGATCCTAGGAGTTTGAGGCTTCAGGGAGCTATGGTCACACCACTGCACTCTAGTTTGGGGCAATAAAGCAAGATCCTGCCTCTCTTTAAAAACAAACAAACAAACTGAAAGACACTAAAGAGCTTGGAAAGAGCTTGGTCTCTCTCTCTCTCTCTCCCTGTCCGTGAGAACACCATGAGAAGTTGGTAGTCTACAACTCAGAAGAGGACTCTTTCTAAAACCTGGCCTTTGTGGCACTCTGATCTTCGACTTCCAGCCTCTAGAACTGTGAGAAAAATAACTTTGGTTGTTTAAGCCACTCAGTCTATGATATTTTGTTACAGCAGCCTGAGCAGACTAAGACAATTATCTTCAGTCCTTCCAGCTCCATTGACATCTCCAGTGCTTTGTCTTCTCACCATTGACCTGCCTTTTCTTGAATTCCCTTCCTTCTCTGATCAGCTTAGTTTCTTAGTCTTTCATCTTAATGCCAATATCCCTATATCCCTTGCCTGCTGCCCTTTTATTGCACCTTCTTGGCAAAATGTTAATCCTGCTTCAATCTAACTGTCCACTTTTACCATGCTTTTCGTCTGTGTTTTAGAGTGATATTGGAGAAAATGACACAACTAAATAGTTAGTGACTTTGAAGATTAATGCTCTCCAACCTCAAATGTGCTCTTATCATAACCCATTTCTCCTTTATTTTCGTAATCTACTCTTTCTTCCATTTTCAGCAATGATAATTTTAAACATCCTCCACTCAGACTTCTACCCCATCATTTTTTCATTCTTATCACATGACATTGCCTTATACTCCACAAAGAGGGCAGGAATTGTCAGGTGGAAACTAGTTCAACTTTCTGTTGTGAAATCTGTAAATCTGTAAGTTATCTGTACCTGTAATTCTTTGTCTTACCATAAGAGGGGTCTCTCTAGTTTAAGCCATTTCCTCTTCCTGTGCTTAAGATCCAGTTGTGCATTTCTAGTGCGTGCTTAGTGCTTTGACAGTGTGCTTACACAGTGAATGGACAAGTTTGGTTTCTGGCTAAATAGTGAGTCAGCATCAACCTACAGTTTCCGTCTGTCCATAGCCTTCATAGATGTCCAACTTAGTGATGCGTTTCCAGTCCTCAATCACCCCAGGGCTGATGGGTCCTCCTGCAGCCACACAGTGCTTCAGACTCTTGAATCTGTAGCTGGAGAGGCATCAAAAGTTGTTCTTAGCCTCAGGGAATATTTCTACCAATAACAGATCTGTTAGAAAGAATCTTGGAAAAATGGTGCAGATATTCCAATACAGGAGATGCTCATTAAGTGGTGGTTGATTTTCTTAATACTACTCTATTAGATAATCTATTCAGACACCCCAGTGAGATCAATCTCCATGAAGACTCTCATTTACTCTTCTGGACAAGAGGCATTAATGTTAAAAGCAAATCAACCAGTGCTAACTGATGGCAGGAAGCCAGCCTTCTGCAGAAACCCTTCTGAGTTTTATTACCTCTCCCAAAGCCAGAAGTGTGTGTGAAGGATGTGTCAGCAATGGTAAGATAAAAAAGGAACTAATTTTCTAAAGTCTGGAGGTGGAAAGAGAGCCACTGATTTTATAAACTAGGCTCAAAGTCTCTAGATATTATAAGTTTCCACAGTGCCCCGACATACATGGAATAGTAGTGTGCATTTTTTATAAACTCAGAATTCATTTTATGTTTATTTGATTTTGGTGATGTCCAGTGGAAGAGTCAAGTGTGGGAAGATTATAGCAAAAGTTTTTATGGTCTCAGATAGAGGCAGTGACCCTGTATATTCTGAATACATGAAAGTTCCATATTAATGGTAATGTGGTAGCTCATCTGTATTAGATAATAACTGCCTGCCCAGTTAGGTCCCAAGACTAAACAAGATCAAAATTGGAGAACTGATTCTGAATTAATTCCAAATATACCATTACATCATTGCCTTTGTATTATTAATTTCAGGGTATAAGTGAGAGGTGACTATTTTAAAAATTTTAAGTGCTTTTAAGGGTTTAAGAAATAATCTGAACATTTTATATGAGATGGAATGTTGCTGAATAAAGATATACCATATTTAATCATAGCGATTTTTAACTGCTCCACAAAATGCCAATGAACTAGGCGTTCCTTCATGTCAACATAATTTAATACGGTGGTATTGTTTGTTACCATGGTTGTTTCCTTCTGTAGAGTTTATGTCCTTGCCCACATAGCTAAAATGAAATTTACAGTTAAATGATTATTTAGCAAACTCTAAGGCTTGATACAATGATTGAGAACCTGTGATTTCTCATTAATCTTTATTGATGATGATTGGTAATTCCACTTCTCAGTTGGTACCCTAGGGAATTGTAGGGTGTGTGCAATGATGCTCATTTCAGCAGCTTAGAAAAGATTCAACTATCTTTGATAGGTACTTGGCTCATTAACATACAATTCATTCATACTAAAGAATACTATGCAATGGTTAAAAATGTATTACCCATATTATCATAAATAGAGCTTTAAGGACTAGTGTGAAAAAAATGCAAGTTTCACTATGATATAAACAGATACCATCTATATAATCCCACCCCAATATCATAATATGTTTCTTTTGGGATAGATGGATAGGTAGATACACATAGGTATAAATTTGTTTCAAAAAGGCCTAGAAGAATTCATATCCAAGAGAGCAGGTGGTCTTTATAACTCATTTCCCGTTTGCTCTGAGAAATGAGTGCTGGTGGTGAATTACACATTTTTTTTTCCTCAAAATGGGAAATGGGTTAATATATACTTTTAAAATTAGAGGTAATATATTTGTCTTTAATGTTTATCTTTTTAAAGGGAGGTATAATTATAAATTTTTTAACAAACTCAACCTTCTAATTATAATTTAATTTTATGTTCTGGGCCAAGATACGGACTTCAAGTTGCAAGGGAATAAAAAATCACACACACTAATGGAGTTATTGTCATGAATGGCAACAAGTGTGTTACCGGAGGGTAAGATTGGATCTACTTCAACAAATTAAGGGGTCCTAATTTTATTTATGGTACCATGAGTGGAAATGGACTCTCTCCTGAGGGATCCTCTCTTACCTGGTGAAACACTTGTGCTGAAGCAGTTCCTGGTACATCTCTGGATTTGCAGATAGAGTGGTGATGGGAAATCTGGACAAGACCTGGGCCCCAAAGGAAGGAAAAACAAAATCTGCATGTGAGGTGGGAGAGACAGTGAGACTGTGGTGGGAGTGTGGGGGGGAAGGTCCAGGGAAGAGGGTCATGGACTTTGAAACTCAGCTCAGGGATGCCTTTCATCTCAAAGACTTAGTGATTCCCCACCTTCCACACCTTGGAAGAGAATTTAACTTTAGCTCTGTGAACATAGGAGCTATCATGTTAATCACTGATAACTGAATGCATACACAGCGAGGCATTTACTTCTGGATCCAAGAAGCCTTGTTTTGATCTTTGTCGCTTTAAATAATAAGCCTAGATATTGCCAGCAAAATTGTGGATTGTGCAGCAGTTGAGAGATTAGCACAGCAGTGTAGAAATTGTGCTGTGGAGTTCAGTAGACCACAGTTTAATTCCTAGTTCTGCCTCTGTGATTCCTTAGGCTAGTTACCTAACCTCTGTGAGAATCAGTTTCCCCAGTTCTTCCCTCACAGGGTTCTTGGGGAGAGGAAATGAAATAATCCATATGAAGTGCCAGTAAGCAATCAGTAAATGATAACTGATATTAATGTTATCTTCTTCAATATCACTATTGTCTTTTAAAAGTTTCCTTCTCAGGGATACAGTGGAAGTAGCCAAGTCCTCCTAATTCCAAAGCCCCTAGGGAAGAGAGAGAGCATTGCTCTCACAAGCAGGGAGAGCATCTTCAAGTCAAGATCACATTCCAAATTTAATTCTTGATTTGCCCCCTTCTGGGCATGAGTCACTGGGTCATTGCTAACACCTCTCTCTGGCCTTTGTCCCACACATTCCACACTAGGAATTGGTCTTACGTTTAGAACAGTCTCAGGGCAGAAGGCTGGCATGTGACACAGAAACACACAGGCCCCTTGGAACCAAGTTCCCAAGACAGCGCTCAGGGATAAAGATCCACCAAAGGCATCACCCAGACTCCACAAGACATCTGTTGGCTGGAGATCCATCCACCGTCTAAAGAGAAAGAGGAAAGCCATTTGAATTCTCTTGTGCTGACACTAGCAGCAACAATAATACTTGCTATTATCAAGCACTGAACTGTGGGGAGAAACAAAGATCACACAAATGAAAACAAGCAAAGCCTATTTATGAGGTCATGAGGCCAATGGACTCCTTAAATTTTTTCATTATCAGTCTTAATTGGCATGGCATTGTCTTCCAGGTTTTATGGCTTTCAGGGGTCTCAGAAGTTATCCAGTAGGCACTTTTATTAATTAATGGGTTGATTAAGTCAGTGATCTCAGCTTCCCCTGTTTTATTTCTCTACCTGATATCTACTGGCCATTGTAGCTTATGAGAGTCAAAGACTTTGAGGTGAAGGTGAGGAACATACACCTATTTCCCCTAAGGGACCTTTGTGTAGAGTTTGTTAAGAGAACTTGAGCATGGAGTAACAACACACAACCATTTATCTAAGGCAGAATTGAATGTAAGGTGGGGAAACTTAACCCCAGACAAACCAAGCTAACACAAATGCAAGCCAATTACTTCATTGCGTATTCAACCAGAGAGATTGAAATCAGTTTCAGTGCCCTTTGAATTTGCCGAGAGATACGGTATCCACGAGCTACTTAACTAATTTTCTTAAAAAAGGGTGGTGTGATGACAGGTAATTTTCATCTTAGAGGCTGACTCTAGAACCCAAACCCCTTATCAATTATGACTCTACCTCTGTGTTTATCACTACATATAGTGGTCAACACAATTGTTCACCCTGGTGCTGGTAGCATAGAAAAACAAGTAACATTCCACAGTGGGTCTTTGGGGTGATCATCCTGGATCCCTCCCCTACTGCATGGAATCCCTGCTCTTCCTCTTTTCCCTCCTGCTTACTCTTAGAATTTTGAACTATAGTAATTTGCTTTTCATCTTTTGGGGCACACCCTCCCACCCTGCCCTCAGCCCTGTTCCTTCTCTCATTTTGACACTTTCTGCAGTCTTGAGTAAGAAACTCCTTTCTTAGCTTTAGTCCCATGAAGCTCCCTTTACCTGCAAGAGAGCAACTTTCAGGCCTGTACAGGCTGTGCGAGAACCATACCTGGAAGCCTGGCTGAATCCCATTCCCAAACCATACTGGGAATACTTGACCATTTTGGGAGCTCCTGTTGTACCCTTGGTGAAGAATATGGCCATTGGATCTTGGCTGTTTGTCCTCATGTAGGTCTGCTTTGGAGGGGCAACTCTGTAAGCCATGAAAGAGGCAACAGTGAGATCTAAATTTAGGTTCTCTGACTGAGTGCCTAGGCCCTGGGTTTGGTAATCTCTGATTTTAAAAAATAACAGCTGGTATCTTGATATATTTGAGGATTATTTGTTAGAGGGGCAGCTGCCATTTTTCCCTTAAAGTTTTTTTGCATTAATTTTTGTTGCATAAGAAATATATGATGCATTTATACTCCAGGCTTATTTTTCTCAGTAAAAGACCCTCTTTATTCATTCAATTGCTCAAGTCAAAAATCTGTAGTAATCATTATTGTTCCTCTTTCCCCATCTATCGACTTACCTACCTAGCTATCTGTGCCACATCCTAACCATCGCCAAGCCCTGACAACTCTACTTCCAAAACATGTCACAAGTCTCTCTCTCTTCACTATCCCTAACCAGGGATGGGACTAAGGTGGAGTGAGTGAAACATTTGCCACAAGCATTGTGATATTTAAGGGTATACCAGCAAATTCAGTAGTCAAGATAAATAATATTTTAGTGAAATGTTTTTAAATAATCAAAACTAATACAAAAATCCATGATAAACAAAATATTGAAATTTAAAACAAAGACAGGACAACAAGCACTTCCAAACTGTTCAAATATTCCCAGTATGATTTAGGAATGGGATTCAGGCCGGCTTCAAGATGCAGTCCTCACACAGCCTATAATCCAGATAGGCACTTGCATGACTCACCTTACCTGTCAGCCCAGTCCTGTCCCTGGTTCCAATAAAACTTTATTTATAAAAATAGGCAGCTGATCTGTCATGAGAAGTTTACCAATTTGATTTTTTAATCAAAAAAATTTAAATTATTCAATTGAAAAGAGTATACAATTTATAAAATTATAAACTATGAAAACATTACATAAATATATAAAATAAATATTTGTGGAAATTTAAAACAATTATAAAAAGCATTTTATAATTTAATTAAAAATTATTTTAAAATTAAAATATTATTTCCCTCGATCACTGGATTTTTCAGTGCCCTTTTACATTTTGTGCCTGAGGTGAGTTCCTCATTTGCCTGGCCTGTTTTCAGTCCTGTCTCCACTGCCACCACCATGGTTCACACCGGCACGGCCTCTCATCTGGACGACAGCAACAGCCTTCTCCTGGGTCCCTTTACTATCTCTCTTGTCTCCCATCTTTCAGACAGCAGTTGAGGGAGTTTTACAATTGTGGCTGAGATCAAGTCCTTCCCTTCAGTGTTTCCCAGACGACTCCTACATGACCTGCAAGACCTGCCGCAGTCTTCCCCTCCCTTGCGCTTTGGCCTCCTCTCCTGCTACTCTCTTCCCCACTCACCACACTTTAGGTGCTCTGGCGTTCTTTCTGTTCCTCACACAGGTTAAGCTCGCTCCCACCTCAGGTCCTTTACCTCTGAGTTCCCTCTGCCAGGGACAGTGTTCCCTCAGAGCTTCCAAAGGCTAGCTCTGTCATATTAAAATCTCAGCTTATCCTCACCTCAGAAGTCACCAAATCTAAAATCATTCCCTCATCTCCACATCAGATCAATTTATTTAATTTGCCTGTTTTGTTTTGGAGTTTTTTTTTTTTTTTTTTTTTTTGAGATGGAGTCTCGCTCTGTCACCCAGGCTGGAGTGCAGTGGCACAATCTCGGCTCACTGCAAGCTCCGCCTCCCGGGTTCACGCCATTCTCCTGCCTCAGCCTCTCCGAGTAGCTGGGACTACAGGCGCCCGCCACCACGCCTGGCTAATTTTTTGTATTTTTCAGTAGAGACGGGGTTTCACCGTGGTCTCGATCTCCTGACCTCGTGATCCGCCCGCCTCGGCCTCCCAAAGTGCTGGGATTACAAGCGTGAGCCACCGCGCCCGGCCGGAGTTTCTTTTAGAAACTTTATTATATTGATAATTTATGTGTTTTCTTGTCATCCATTTGTTGTCTATAATATAAAATCCATGAGGGTCAGGGTTTGCCTGTCTTGTTTACTGTATTTTTTTTTTTTTAACATCCCTGGACACTGAAATATTGCCCTCTAAAGACCACATTTATAATTATCAAACTTAATATAGTAGTCCTGCCTTATCTGTGGGGGATACGTCCCAAGACCCTCAGTGGATGCCTGAAACCATAAATAGTACTAAGCCTTATATACACTATGCTTTTTCCTATACATGCATACCTATGATGCAGTTAAATTTATAAATTAGGTACAGTAAGAGATTAAAAACAAAAACAAATAATAAAATAGAATATAACAATGTACTGTAATAAAAGTTATGCAAATGTGATCTCTGTACTCACCTATTTTGGACGGTAGTTGACCACAGGTAACTGAAACCGCAGAAAACAAAGCCACAGATAAGGGGGCACTACTGTATTTGGCTGACTTGAGGATGAACATGGCATCATCTCGCTATTTTAATAAGTATTTCCCCATATCCCAGTGAGAGTGAGGTTTTCTTTTGTATAAACTTAAGGGGAACAAGTGCAGTTTTGTTACATGGATATTTCATGTGTATGTATATATATATATATATGTATGTATGGTGAAGTCTGGGTTTTCAGTGTAAACATCACCAAAATGGTGTACCTTGTACCCATTAAGTAATTTCTCATTCCTCATCCTCTCCCATCCTCTGACCTTTCTGACTCTCCAGTGTCTATTATTCCACACTCTGTGTCCATTTGTACACATTATTTAGTTCCCACTTATAAGTGAGAACATGTGGTATTTGACTTTCTGTTTCTGAGTTATTTCACATAAGATAATGTCCTCCAGTTCCATCCATGTTGCTGCAAAAGACATTCTTTCTTTTTTTTTTTTTTTTTGAGACAGAGTCTCACTTTGTCCCCCAGGCTGGAGTGCAGTGGTGTAATCTCGGCTCACTGCAACCTCGG
This sequence comes from Hylobates moloch, assembly GCF_009828535.3. Taxonomy (NCBI): domain Eukaryota; kingdom Metazoa; phylum Chordata; class Mammalia; order Primates; family Hylobatidae; genus Hylobates; species Hylobates moloch. Next base: position 38,516,677 of record NW_026652278.1, read on the forward strand.
CCTCCTGAGTTCAAGCGATTCTCCTGCCTCAGCCTCCTGAGTAGCTGGGATTATAGGTGTGTGCCGCCACACCCAGCTAATTTTTGTACTTTAGTAGAGATGGGGTTTCACCATGTTGGCCAGGCTGATCTCGAACTCCTGATGTCAGGTGATCTGCCCACCTTGGCCTCCCAAAGTGCTGGGATTACAGTCATGAGCCTCCCAAAGTGCTGGCATTGCAAGCATGAGCCACCATGCCCGGCCATGATTTCATTTTTTATGGCTTCATAGTATTCCATTATATATAGTCTATATATAAGTTTTTTGTTATGTTTTTTGTAATATGTTTATATTTATATTACCTAATTTTTTACCCTTTCAGAATGAATGTTTACATATGAATTGGAACATAAGACTTTCACTCAGACTGAGAACTTGTAGGTCAGACCAGGGATACTTGTGTTGGGGGTTACTGTGCTTTTTTCAGGCTGGAAATTGCCATTCAACTTTTCATTCTGACCACTCACACCACCTTCTCATATATCACCTTTCAAAGTCAAACATTTTCTTCATTTAAGCATCTCATTTTCAGTGTCCACTTACTGAATCAGCTTCTTGAAATCCAACCACCCATCATAGCTCTTATCTGACACCAGGAGCTTGGTTTTCAAGGCGGGGCAGTCGGACACGGCAGAGTTTACAACTGGGGCCATAGCTTCATCAGCCACAATGCATTGGGCCTTAGACATGTGTAATTGATAGCGAATTTTCTTGGCAGTCAGCTGGGGGCTCCCAGGCACAAAGGTGATTCCTGAAAAAGGCACAAAAGAAGGCTTCATTTTTATCTTTTGAGTAGAGAATTTTTCCTCAAGCATTCTGGCAGGCATGGATGAGGTCTCTCGGTTACCCTCTCTCTTAGGAGTCTCTCTTCTCTGTTGGGTCAGTAACACGATGGCAACTGGGGAAAACAGACAGGCAGGAGACTGAGCCCACTGAAACAATCCAGTGATCAGTGGCTCTGTTGCTGTTATCCTTTCACCTCAAGCAGGTCCTGAGTTTATATGGCTAAGTGTCAGACCACCAGTTACTTGAAATATAGCCTAATTTTGAAACTGTGATGCAAAGGGATTATGAAAACTTCCTCTTTGTTGTTTTCTCATGGCTTGAGAATGGCTTTTGCTGTGGATTTCTGGATTTGCACTGGAGAAAAGACAAAACAAAAAGACCTTCCTGCCTCTTTTCTTGGGCTGTTTCTATAGATTCTTCTGCATCCATAGAACACCTATTGTGGACCTCCTATGAGACTGGCATATGCTGGTTGCATCTGTGTGCCAGAGGCTCTTCTGACAGACGCTTCTTTTAAGTTTTCAAGCTTAAAGAGCTAGAATACTTCTAGGATTAACTGGTGATGACCTTGCTTGTCTTGCAGTAATGCTTACACTCCCAACTACAGACCTATTGATTTTGGAAAAGGATCTGGCCCAGTGTGGGCCCTTCCCACATACTGCACCTTCATCTTCTGTTTTTCACACTGAAATCTCTTGGGCATCATAAAATGTCATTGTTCATAATAGCCCAAATGTGGAAACAACCTAAATATCTATCAACTGATGAACTGATAAATGAAATATAGTATATATATTTACACAATGAAATACTATTAATTCATAAAAAGAGTGGCGTACTGACACATGCTATAACATGGGTGAACCTTGAAAACATTATGGTAACTGAAAGAAGCCAGGGACAAAAAGCTAGATGCTGCATTCTATTTGTAAGAAATATCTGGAAGAGGCAAATCCAAAGATAGGAAGTAGATTAGTGGTTGCCAGGGTTTGCAGAGAGCGGGGAATAGGGAGGGACTGCTAATGGGTTTCTTTTTGGGGTGATGAAAATCTTCCAGAATTAGACAGTGGTGATGGTTGCCCAGCAACCATCTAAAAACCATGGATTTGTACACTTTTAAATGGTGAATTTTATAGTATATAAATTATATCTCCAAAACAAAGTCATAGGAAACAGGATCTGGCATGGAATGGGGAGTTTATCTAATTCGAGTTACTCACTGGGCTGATGGGAAGGCTGAGGGACACAGTGGAAGAGACTTGTTCAGCATCACTGATTGCTATCTTATAGCTATCAAGTTATCCTTTAGCATTGAGTATATATATATATATATATAGGAAACTATGCAATTGTGGGTGACACAAAGAAGTATCTTTCTTTAAATAACTGCAAACACTTTTAAGTGCCCCCACCCTTAGATGAAGCATTTGAAGGGGAGTGCCAAGTAATGTTAATTTATTTTCCCTATTGATTAGTAAGAACTCTTTCTATTAAGGCCATTGACCACTTATCTTTCATAAGTGTTGCAAATATGTTTTCAATTTTGGCATTTGTCTTTGCCATGGTCTGAATTTGTGTGTACTCCAACCCAGATTTATATGTTGAGATTGTAAACTCCAAGGTGATGGAGGTGAGATCTTTGAAAGGTGATCAGATTGTGAGTGGAGGTCTCATGAATGGGATTAGTGCCTTTATAAAATAGGCTCCCAAGAGATCCCTCATTCTTTCCATCATGTGAGGACACAGCTAGAAGGAGCTATTTCTGAATCAGAAAGTGGGCCCTCACTGACATTTCATCTGCCTTGATCTTGGACTTCCCAGACTCCAGAGTTGTGAGAAATAAATTTCTGTTATGTATGAGTTACTCAGTTGATAGCATTTTGCTATAGTAACCCAAGCAGACTAAGGCAGTGTTCAAATTTCTTTTGTGGTGTTTTAAGAAAAATACTAGAACTTTATAATAGTAGAAACTATATCTAAAAAAGAGTCTAACAGCTTTTCCTTTTGTTTACAGATATAATGTTAAAATTTCTTGTGATAATGTCAGCATAGTTTAAAAGCCAATTTAACTTTATCATGTTGAGTAATTTATAATAATTGAGAGCTCTCTCATTAGGAGAGATGCATGTGTTGTTAGAGCCATCACTGTGCAGCTTTCTGGATGCCACCAAAAGGGCACATCAGATGTAATCACACAGACAGATCTCACATATATGGAGAAGGGAGGAGTGCACCCTAGTCCCTCCTCCAAGTTGGCCACACAGATGCTCCTTATACATTATAGTGATTTTTTTGATGAATGAAATTTTAAAAATTTCATTAAGTGTAGTACATCTTTTTTTTCCTTTTTTGTTTGGGTATCTGGTGTCATATTTAGAAAGCCTTTCCATGAGTTTATGTACTCACCTATATATTCTTCTAATACTTAAGTCCTTTTCTAACATTTCAATTTTTAATGGTTCATTTGAATTTATTTTGGCACTTTATTTGGAGGTAGAGTTAGGACATTTAATGTTTTCAAACAGTTATCTTTAAATCATTTAAGAATTAATCAATGCTTTCATTAATGGCTTGAAAAGACCTGATAAATTCTTCTTCTTTTTTATTTTTTTTTTTTAAATAGACAGAATCTCATTCTGGCACCCAGACTGGAGTGCAGTGGTGTGATCTTGGCTGACTACAAACTCCACCTCTCGGGTTCAAGCGATTCTCCTGCCTCAGCCTCCGGATTAGCTGGGATTACAGGTGCCCACCAACACGTCTGGCTAATTTTTGTATTTTTTTAGTAGAGACAGGGTTTCACCATGTTGGCCAGGTTGGTCCTGAACTCCTGACCTCAGGTGATCCTCCCACCTCGGCCTCCCAAAGTGCTGGGATTACAGGCGTAGCCACTGTGCCTGGCCGATAAATTCTTATATATACTTTGGTCTGTTCTGAGCTTTCAATTTTGTTTTCATCCATTTTGCCTTATACCATCAATAAGCAATTTTAATTATTGTGAGTGAAAATGATAGCCCCACTTTGGACTGGTATGTGGCTAAGGAAATCACTATGTATAACTTGGCCTCAGGTAGGAAGAATTTCTGGTGACCCAGACTGAAGTGGTCCCTGTCCTTTCTCAGACATGGATCAATTGTCCCTCAGGATAACTCAGTCCACTGGGAACTGGGGAAACACTGGGAGCTTGGATAGGCCTGAGGGTAGGGTTCACTCCCTTCCTGTCTTCTGCATGCTCCCCATAACTGACAGCTGGCATTCTCAAAGACACCTGCTCTTTGCATCACTTTTCAGTTTTTTTTTTTTTAATCTAGCATCCCTGTTAGCAGGCAAAGGCAGTAGGCCGGGCCAGTTGTGGCAACTCCTAATGAGTTTGGCCCATCTCAGAGGTACTTTGTTTTTCATAGGCACCTTCCAACTACCAAAAAATATATGCCTAAGAATAGAAAGTCAGGTACTATAGCAGATAAAGAGGAATGACATTGGGGGTGGGCTCCTTTCCAGTATCCTTCACTTCTCACATGTGAAGGGGCTCTTGATTGAGGCATTTCCTGTTTATGTTGGAGGAGTGAACCTCAGGGGCATGGGTGGGATGTCTACAAAGAGCAGCTCTATTCTGGCCGATCCCAAGCTCATTCAGGGTGACTCTCAAGGACTCTCTAATACTGGATGTAGAGCAGTGGTCCCCAACCTTCTTGGCACCTGGGTTTCGTGGGAGACAATTTTTCCACAGACTGGGGCAGGAGGATGGTTTTGGGATGATTTGAGTGCATTACACTTATTGTGCACTTTATTTCTATTATTATTACATTGTAATATATATTGAAATAATTATACAACTCATCATAATGTAGAGTCAATGGGAGCCCTGAGGTTGCTTTTCTGCCACTAGAGAGTCCCATCTGGGAGTGATGGGAGACAGTGACAGATGATCAGGCATTAAATTCTCATATGCGGCGCACAACCCAGATTCCTCGCACACACAGTTCACAATAGGATTTGCACTCCTGTGAGAATCTAATGCCACCTCTGATCTGACAGTTGGCAGAGCTCAGGTGGTAATGCAAGCAGTGGGGAGTGGCTGTAAATACAGATGAAGCTTCACTCATTTGCCCTCTGCGCACCTACTGCTGTGCAGCCTAGTTCCTAACATGTCACAGACTGAGGTAGAGGACCCTTTAGAGATATTCCCACCTTCTCTTTTTTTTTTTTTTTTTTTTTTTGAGACAGAGCCTTGCTCTGTCACCCAGGCTGGAGTGCAGTGGCACAATCTCAGCTCACTGCAACCTCCGCCTTCCAGGTTTAAGCAATTCTTGTGCCTCAGCCTCCTGAGTAGCTGGGACTACAGGTGTGTGCCACCACATGCAGCTAATTTTTTTTTCTGCTTTGTGTTTTTTTTAGTAGAGTTGGGGTTTCACCATGTTGCCCAGGCTGGTCTCAAACTTCTAAGCTCAGACAATCTGCCTGCCTTGGCCTCCCAAAGTGTTGGAATTACAGGTGTGAGCCACTGTGCCCAGTACCCCCACATTCTCTTTTTTATAGATGGAGAAACTGAGGCCCAGAGAGGGCAAGATGTACATGCTCTATCTGTGTTTTGATGATGACTATGTTAGGACAGAGGTCTACAGTTCCTTGAGGTGATAAACAGCCTATGAGCTAAGGGCTCTGTGGATTATTTACGCTTCACAACAGTTCTGTAAGACTGGACTGTAACAGTTCTATAAATATGGACTATTACTGTCCATATTTAATAGACAAGGAAACTGAGATTCAGAGAGGCATAATTTACAGAGGTGGTAAGTGGTGGAGCTGGGTTCAAATCCAGGCCTGTTTAAAGATCCCCCACACTGTGGGAAGAATTCAGGCATCAGATGGAGATCCCTCTAACATCTCTATTCTGTGAATAATTGAGGCTGGGATTCACATAAGCCTCCAACCCCTGGGGTCCCTCTCCCATGCCTCACCCAAGCGCACACAGGCCAGGCAGATCCAGTAGGCTTCAGGTGTTGGGGGCAGGATTATCATCAGCCGGTCTCCATGGCTGAGGGCACAGGTGTTTGAGAGGATGCTGGCGGCCTTCTTGGAGAGTTGAGTCATCCTTTCAAAGCTCCATTTGTCCTCTTCTCCTTTGGCACCAACCTTCCAGAGGGCGGGGTAAGGCCCTCTGAGTCCGTCCTAGGCAGGGTGATGTTTAAAATATTGAATATTAGTCAGAGTGGACATTGGCTATGGGAGGCCACTGTTGCCAGATAGCACCCTCAAGTGGCTAGATCTTAAGAGGCCAGGATGCCTGGGCTTAGGGGGAGCTACTGTTTCTCAACTGGCACAGAAATATTTACTGTTTACTGACATGGCAGTACTGGTGGGTTTCAACATAATGTCAGGCATAAGCCTAGGGAAGAACCTCTGGAGAGAACTCAGCATGTAACGTGAAACCAGCCCTGCCCAGGATGGCAGAGATTTCTCTGGGCATAAATCCCACTACTGGGTGTCTACCCAAAAGAAAACAAATCATTATATAAAAAAGACACCTGCATTCATGTGTTTATGGTAGCACTCTATTCACAATAGCAAAGTGATGGAATCAACCTAAGTGTCCATCAGTGGATGACTGGATAAAGACAATGAGGTATATGTACAACGTGGAATATTACTCAGCCATGGAAAAGAATGAAATCCTGTCTTTTTCGCAACATGGGTGGAGCTGAAGGCCATTATCCTATGGGAAATAATTCAGAAACAGAAAACCAAATACTCCCTGTTTTCACTTATAAGTGGGAGTTAAACAGTGGGTACACACGGACATAAAGATGGAAATAATAGCCATTGGGGAGGCTGGAGGGGAGTGAAGTTTGCAAAATTACCTATTTGGTACCATGGTCACTATTTGGGTGATGAGTACACTAGAAGCTCAAACCTCACCATTGTGCCATCTATACATGCAACAAACCTGCACGTGTACCTCCTGAGTCTAAATTTTTTTAAGAAAAGATTTCTCAGGGCATGATCCTGTAAGTAGAGAAGAGTGCCCTCCTCCTAGCCCATAGGATTCTATTCCTGCCTTCAAATATACCTGTCTTCCAATGCAACTTATTTTTCAGTGGGACAAGTTTTGAGGGGGAAAGAATTTAATTTCCAATACCTTTTAGTGAATGCATGGATGAAGTTACCTAGAACTTTCAAAGCATTTCCATTCTAGCTGAGCCTTCTCCTCCTTGACAAACAACAGGGGTTTGTCCTCTTCTCTCCCTGAGTATGGAGGGAAGGAGGGCTCTTTTCTCCCTTTTTTCCTTCTTTCCCTCCTTTATTCCTTTTTTCCTCCTTTCTGTCCTCTCTCTCTCTCTCTCTCTCTCATCTCTTTCCCCCATCACACGCCTCTTTCCCAATCCCTCCTTTTCTACTGTCCTACCTTCTGAACTTAATTTCTTTCTTCCTTTACAACTTTCTTCTTCCCTTTGTCTCTTTCTCTTGCCTTTCTTCTCTTTTTCTCATCCACCCTGGAGCAGCCCATAGAATTGCTACTTTGTTCTGACCCGTTTAGAGTTTCTTCTTCTTCTTCTTCTTATTTATTATTATTATACTTTAGGTTTTAGGGTACATGTGTACAATGTGCAGGTTTGTTACATATGTATCCATGTGCCATGTTGGTGTACTGCACCCATTAACTCGTCATTTAGCATTAGGTATATCACCTAATGCTATCCCCCCCTCCCCCCACCCCGCAACAGTCCCCAGTGTGTGATGTTCCCCTTCCTGTGTCCATGTGTTCTCATTGTTCAATTCCCACCTATGAGTGAGAACATGCGGTGTTTGGTTTTTTGTCCTTGCGATAGTTTACTGAGAATGATGGTTTCCAGCTTCATCCATGTCCCTACAAAGGACATGAACTCATCATTTTTTATGGCTGCATAGTATTCCATGGTATATATGTGCCACATTTTCTTAATCCAGTCTATCATTGTTGGACATTTGGCTTGGTTCCAAGTCTTTGCTATTGTGAATAGTGCCGCAATAAACATACGTGTACATGTGTCTTTATAGCAGGATGATTTATAATCCTTTGGGTATCTACCCAGTAATGGGATGCCTGGGTCAAATGGTATTTCTAGTTCTAGATCCCTGAGGAACCACCACACTGACTTCCACAATGGTTGAACTAGTTTACAGTCCCACCAACAGTGTAAAAGTGTTCCTATTTCTCCACATCCTCTCCAGCACCTATTGTTTCCTGACTTTTTAATGATGGCCATTCTAACTGGTGTGAGATGGTATCTCACTGTGGTTTTGATTTGCACTTCTCTGATGGCCAGTGATGACGAGCAGTTTTTCATGTGTTTTTTGGCTGCATAAATGTCTTTTGAGAAGTGTCTGTTCATATCTTTTGCCCACTTTTTGATGGGGTTGTTTTTTTCTTGTAAATTTGTTTGAGTTCATTGTAGATTCTGGATATTAGCCCTTTGTCAGATGAATAGATTGCAAAAATTTTCTCCCATTCTATAGGTTGCCTGTTCACTCTGATGGTGGTTTCTTTTGCTGTGTAGAAGCTCTTTAGTTTAATTAGATCCCATTTGTCAATTTTGGCTTTTGTTGCCATTGCTTTTGGTGTTTTAGACATGAAGTCCTTGCCCATGCCTGTGTCCTGAATGGAATTGCCTAGGTTTTCTTCTAGGGTTTTTATGGTTTTAGGTCTAACATTTAAGTCTTTAATCCATCTTGAATTAATTTTTGTATAAGGTGTAAGGAAGGGATCCAGTTTCAGCTTTCTACATATGGCTAGCCAGTTCTCCCAGCACCATTTATTAAATAGGGAATCCTTTCCCCATTGCTTGTTTTTGTCAGGTTTGTCAAAGATCAGATAGTTGTAGATATGCGGCATTATTTCTGAGGGCTCTGTTCTCTTACATTGGTCTATATCTCTGTTTTGGTACCAGTACCATGCTGTTTTGGTTACTGTGGGCTTGTAGTATAGTTTGAAGTCAGGTAGTGTGATGCCTCCAGCTTTGTTCTTTTGGCTTAGGATTGACTTGGCAATGCGGGCTCTTTTTTGGTTCCATATGAACTTTAAAGTAATTTTTTTCCAATTCTGTGAAGAAAGTCATTGGTAGCTTGATGGAGATGGCATTGAATCTATAAATTACCTTGGGCAGTATGGCCATTTTCACAATATTGATTCTTCCTACCCATGAGCATGGAATGTTCTTCCATAGAGTTTCTTATTATAACAATGAGAATTGGCAGGGATAGGATAGGCCTTCCCCAACCCCTTCTCCTCCCATGACCAATAACAACAAACACAACTATATCTCTCCCCTGCCACTAATTTTTATTTTCTTGTCAACCACATTTTGATATAGTTCAGGCCTAGGCCATCAGAGATAATTTTATTTATGTGACCATGGAAGTAATTTTTTTTTTTTTTTGAGACAGAGTCTTGCTCTGTCACCCAGGCTGGAGTGCAGTGGCATGATCTCGGCTCACTGCAACCTCTGCCTCCTGGGTTCAAGCAATTCTTCTGCCTCAGGCTCCCAAGTACCTGGGACTACAGGCACACACAGCCATGCCAGGCTAATTTTTTGTATTTTAGTAGAGATGGGGTTTCACCATGTTGCCCAGGCTGGTCTTGAACTCCTGAGCTTAGGCAATTCACCTGCCTCAGCCTCCCAAAGTGCTGGGATTACAGGCGTGAGCCACTGTGCCTGGTTGTAATTTTCATTTTTGTTCTATAATATCGTTGTGCGACCCAAGTAAGAGCTCTGCTCACATCACTCAAGCACCTTTAGTGGTTTGCCACAGCCCATCATATCAGGTCCAAATTCTTTGGCTTCCTGGTTTTTTTTTTTTTTAGGGTGATATGTAGGGAAAAGAAAGAGAGATCAGACTGTTACTGTGTCTATGTAGAAAGGGAAGACATAAGAGACTCTATTTTGGAAAAGACCTGTAATTTAAACAATTGCTTTGCTGAGATGTTGTTAATTTGTAGCTTTGCCCCAGCCACTTTGACTCAACCTGGAGCTCACAAAAACATGTGTTGTATGAAATCAAGGTTTAAGGAATCTAGGGCTGTGCAGGATGTGACTTGTTAACAAAATGTTTACAAGGAGTATACTTGGTAAAAGTCATTGCCATTCTCTAGTCTCAATAAAGCAGGGGCACAGTGCACTGCGGAAAGCCGCAGGGACCTCTGCCCTGAAAAGCGGGGTATTGTCCAAGGTTTCTCCCCATGTGATAGTCTGAAATATGGCCTCGTGGGATGAGAAAGACCTGACTGTCCCACAGCCCGACACCCGTAAAGGGTCTGTGCTGAGGTGGATTAGTAAAAGAGGAAAGCCTCTTGCAGTTGAGATAGAGGAAGGCCACTGTCTCCTGCCTGCCCCTGGGAACTGAATGCCTCGGTATAAAACCCGATTGTACATTTGTTCAATTTTGAGATGAGAGAAAAACTGCCCTATGGTGAGAGGTGAGACATGTTTGCAGCAATGCTGCCTTGTTATTCTTTACTCCACTGAGATGTTTGGGTGGAGAGAAACATAAATCTGGCTTACGTGCACGTCCAGGCACAGTACCTTCCCTTGACTTAATTATGACATAGATTCTTTTGCTCACATGTTTGTTGCTGACCTTCTCCTTATTATCACCCTGCACTCCTACTACATTCCTTTTTGCTGAAATAATGAAGATAATAATCAATAAAAACTGAGGGAACTCAGAGACCGGTGCCAGTGCAGGTCCTTGGTATGCTGACTGCCGGTCCCCTGGGCCCACTGTTGTTTTTCTCTATACTTTGTGTCTTATTTCTTTTCTCAGTCTCTCGTCCCACCCGACTAGAAATACCCACAGATGTGAAGAGGCAGGCTGCCCCTTCATGATAGAATTTACTGATGAACAGACTAGTACAAATGAAAAACAATGAAAATACCAAGAGTTTATGTACGTATGAAGAAACACACCCTACCACACGATGCCATTGAGTGTGCGAATTGGCACTTTTTTTGTAGAAGGCAATCCAGAAATGTGTTTTCCAAATGCTCGTGTAGTGCATTTGATGGAGTAATTTCACTTCTGGTAATGTAAACGAAGAACAGAATATAGATGCACAAAGATATTCATTTCAGCCTTGCTTACAATAGCAAAAAAAAATTTGTAAACTACTTAAAGGAGTAACAATAAAGGATAGATTAAATACATTTTGGTTCAACACTCAATGAAATACTTTATAAACATAAAGATATTAAAGTATTAAGTAGAGTATTTATTGGTGTTGAAAGGTAGTTTTCATATCATATTGTTTCCACATTATATTATTTCTACAGTGCATTGTTTCTACATCATGTTATTTCCACAGCATAGTGCTTTCACAGCATAGTGTTTGGAGGAGAAAAAAGCAAGTAGCAAGTCAAGTAACAACTGTGATTCCAGGTTACAAATAGTTATATATAGAATGACTCCATTTTTGTGAAACCGGATGATCTATAAAAATCAGTAGAAAAGAAATAAATATGAAAATTACCAGTGGTTATCTTTGGGTAATATTCCATATTAAAATTTTTTCATGTTTACCAGTATTTTCTAACAATTCTATAATGAAGTGCTCTTTAATGATAAGGGTTTGGAGCAGATGATTTGTAAAGTTCCTGCTGACTGACGTTTTGGGCACAAATAACTCTCGCTGCTCACCCTCCACACGCACTGGATTCTCCTGCGCGCACCACCAGCCCCACTTGACAGAGGGAGGAAATGAGGCTCAGAGAGTTAAAATGACTTGCTCCAGAGTCACCTAGCCAGAGAGTAAGCAAGGCCACTCCATGCAGCAGGGCCTTTCAAAATTAGACTGCTTCCTGCCTGTTTTCTCCTCATAATTCAATACTCTTCCCTCTGACCCTGTACCTAGCCAAACTGTTCCTGAATACTCTTTCTTCTCTCCATCATGTCTCTACTCATGTGGTTGTTCCTGCCTACACAGTCTTTCCCTTGTCTTTTTGTTGAAATTCTTCTCATTCTTCAGGATGCAGTAAATACCACCTCCTTTATCAAATCTTTCTAAATTCCATTATCCAGAGGCGTACTTATTTCCTTTGGCATTTCTTTTTCAGCACTTTGTGGCTATCATTTGCTTTAAAGAAAAACACTACACAGTAAGTTCCTTTAGTGTTTGGCTTCTAAAATTTTGTATGTGCTAGAAGATGCTCAAAAATGTTGGTTAATTAGAATCATATCACTCTGACAATAATATTACTAGTGATAATAAAAGCTAACTTTTATTGAGTGCTTTCAGGGTGTTGAGTCCTGTGCTAAACACTTTTTATTGATTGTCTGATTTAATCTTCTCAACCACACTGTGAAAAACACACTATTAATATCTCCATTTTACTGATAACAAAACTAAGGTCCTAGAAGGCAAATAACTTGTCCAAGTTTGCATAGTTATTTAGCAGCAGAGCCAGGATTTCAGTATAGAACCATCTGGCTGTCAAGCCTATGTTCTTAGTCATTTTGCTATAATTTCTTTTCTCTGAATTTGCACTTTCTGGTGGCAGCCATAGAAGGATTTGAATCTCATAATCTTTGGACACTTTACCAGTTGGCCTTGGCCAAAGTTTCCAAGTTAGAAAACAACAAGTTTTACCTTTTCCAGCTGGGACCACTGATCCAACACATCCTTTGCAAAATTAAAGTTCTGAGAAACTGCTTGGACTAGGCACCTGGAGTCAGGAGGTCTGATGGTCTGAGCTGCACATTTTCGGTTTGGATAGCAGCAGGCTCCAAATCCCAGTCTGAAACTCTGGACCAAGGAGAATAGTTGAAATCGGCCTAGCATTTGGGTCAGACAGGGAACCACCTAGGTAAATTGAGGAAAAGACAGGGAGTAATTGAGCAGCTGAGAGAGATAATCACTGAGGTTGTAGTGCTGAGAATGAATCCATAAGGCAAACAATTTCCTTATGAGTACAAGCAACAGTCAGATCATTGGAGACGAAGCCCATGAGCTCAGATACTTACCAATTCCAAGAGGAGTTTCTATGGGGGGCTTCAGATGTTGGGAGGATGGTAGAGCTGTTGCCTTCTGTCTCCTCTAAGAACTGCTTACCTCTTATAGTTTAGTTGCCAGCTCTGGGGAAAAAGGCATTTCCTTGGTGCCAGCACAAACTAAGTCCTGGCTCACTTTCATTGGCTCTGAAGCCTAAAAGTCAATCTCTTTTGTTTCTGGGAGATAAAATCTATGGGCTGTGAGCTAAGTTGAAGCAACGGGTGTGTCTTGCTTTCTGATATGATGTCAGGAGAAATAGGTCACAGACTACTGTGCTAAGTGTGGTGAAAAGATGATGGACACAGAGTTTAAATAAGATTTTGTTGCTTACAAAATCCTGCACTGCAGAAAGGGAGAAGGGGGTTGCTCATCAGCCAGGTGAGGTAACCACACCCTGCCTCTTTAACCCACTGAGATGACAGGACTTTTTTTTTTTTTTCAAATAAATAGGCACATCTAAGGCCCTCTAGAGATTGCCTGTCAAGGTAGTGTAGGTGTAAGTCTTGTAACAATCAGGTAGGGAGCCAGATCTCATGATCCTCAGCCGGGGGGTGGGGTGTGTGGGGGAGGGTCCACCTTGGAGTCTCAAATTAGCAAAACTAAAATTTGAAAGGGGGTGCTTATAATATATATTTAAAAGAGGTCACAATATTTGTTTAATAAAATATTGAAGATTTATCATTTTGTGAAGATTTTAACTTTATTTATAACTATGTGAGGTGTAACTTGGTTACTGGGGGTTGATGTTCTTCATCACAATTCCTATCCATGTTTCCAGTCACCAGAGGGAGTAAAATAATGTCAGCTTTGGATGATGGGTTCACTTATTCGCATTCCAGAAATCTGAGATTTAATGGTTTCAATTTGATGATACTAACATTGTAACTATATCTAATATTAGAACTAAAATATTCCAATAAATTATCTAGTCTAAGTCCTGCCTAAAACATCACACTGCCTTTAAGATGAATAAACTCCTTATTGTGGTGCATTGGTTAGATATAGGTTTGGCTGCTTAACGAAGACACAAAATAGTAAATTTGTTTCTTCAATTGACAGTCTGAGCATATGCAGTGAAAAGCTGTTCGTATTAGTCAGGGTTCTCCAGAAAAACAGAACCAATAGGAAATAGAGAAATAAAGATGAATATAGATACAGATATGTGAGAGGGGACTTACTAGGGGAATTAGCTCATATGATTGTGGAGGCTGAGAAGTCCCATGATGTAAGCTGAAGAACAAGAGAAGTTGGTAGTGTGGCTCAGTCCAAGTTTGAAATCTTTAGAACCAGGGAAGTCAATGGCCTAACTCTCAATCTGAGGCTGAAGGCCTGAGAACCTGAAGTTCTGATGTCCAAGGGCAGGAGAATAAGGGTGTTCCAGTTCCAGGAGGGGGAGAGGTAGATAGAGAGAGACACGCATGAGCGTGCGCGCGCACACACACACACACACAGAGGGAAAGAGAGAGAGAGAAATTTTCCCTTTCTCAGCTTTTCATTGAATCTAGGCCCTCAGCCAATTAGATGGCACCTACCACATTGAGGGTGGATCTTTCCCACTCAATCCACCTACTCACACACCAGTATCCTCCAGAAGCACCCTCACAGGCACATCAAGAAATGAATACTTTACCAGATATCTAGGTATCTCTGAATCCAGTCAATTTGACACCTAAAATCAACCATCACACTGGTTTAGTATCTTCACCCTTTCAGGGACCCAGGTTCTTTCTGTAATGTTGCTTCACCATCTTTAGGGCATTTCTGAAACAACTTGCCATCATGTCCATATTCCACCCAGTGGGACGGGAGAGTGGTGAGGGGAAGAACATTCCCCTCGCCTAGGTGAATAACTAGAAATTTTTACACATTACCTCTGCTCATATTCCATTGGCGCAGACTTAAGTTATGTGGCTTCAAAAAGAGTCTGGGAACTGTGATCTTTAGTCTGAGTGCCTATATGCTCAACTAAGAACTGGAGATTCCCTATGTGTGAGAGAGATGTGGGCATGAATACTGAGAGACAACTAGCATTTTCCATCACAGTCTATTCATCAACTATCCATGAACACACATGGAACAGTTTTCTCATTTATAGAATATTCTCCAAGAAGCATAACCTCTAAGTCTCGCAGAATTGCTACATCTAACTCAAAATTCAAGATGGAGGGTATTGCTCAGTTCTCTTCAACCAACAGGGATGGGGTCCCTGCCATATGGCAAACTAGAAACTAAAACATATGTTATCTCTACTCTCCAAACAACCCACTCTATAAGTCTGAAGTGGGAACCATAAAATTGCATGGAAAACTCCAAGACTGGAAAGAGAAAAATGAGCATTACCCAGCTGACTTGGGCCCAGCAATACCCAGTTGTCAAATCCTGCTGGGCAGGAATGGTGAAAGCATACATCCTGGCAGTGTTTGGGTTCTCAGCTCATTTGGCAAGTGTTAATTCTGCTTTCTGGGAGGCAATCTCACCTTTGCTGTCATCTCTACATTTGGCTTGCCTTCTGGAAAGCCATTTCTTGCTTGTGATCCTCTTTGGCCATATCTGAAGTGGCACTGGTGAATATGCCCTTCTTGAGGACAGCATGGCTTTTGTAGCCCACCTCATGCTGGTACAGAATTGGGGTCTCAGGAGTTCTATTATGGGTCAAACTAGTCTATGTATCAGAAAGTCCAGACTTATGAGTATTTTTTTTGTCATACAATTCCCTCAAGCATTTGGCTTCTGGTCTATTTTCCTCAGATAAATTCCATGTGTAAATAGACATAATCAAATATTTTGTCAAAACATAGCTTTCAGGCCTGGAAAGTATGATCTTCTATATACTGGCTTCTGCGCTTCACCAATCCTCCCTACTAACTTAATGGTAGCTACTTTGAGACAATTCAAAATTATAGGTTTGGGCAAAATTGGAATGTAACCAGTTTCCCTTTAGGTTTGCTCTATGGAGAAGGTGACTGAGAAATCCTAGGTACGTTGTCCTGCTAAAACTATCTCTATTTCTTTTATAAATGTTTTATAGTTTTCAGTTTACAAGTCTTTCAGCTCTGTGGTTAAATTTATTTCTAAATATCTTAATTTATTTTTCGTGCTCTTGTAAGTGCAATGGTTTCCTTGATTTCTTTTTCAGATAGTTTGTTTTTAGTGTATAGAAACACCACTAATTTTTGTATGTTATCTCCTGCAATGTTACTGAATTAGTTTATTAGTTCTAACAGGTTTTTGATGAAGTCTTTAGGTTTTCTCTATATAAGATCATGTTTTCTGCAAACATTGGCAATCTAACTTCTTTCATTTTGATTTGGAGGCCTTGTATTTCTTTTTCTTGCCTAGTTGCTCTGGTTAAAACTAACAGTGTTATGTTGATAGAAGTGGTAAGAGTGGGCATTCTTGTCTTGTTCCTGATCTTAGGGGAAGGGCTTTTAGCTTTTAACTGTTGAGTGTAATGTTAGCTGTAGGCTTGTATATATGGGTTTTATTATTTTGAGGTACATATATGTACCTTCTATATGTAATTTGTTGAGAGTGTTTAATGTGAAGGATGTTGAATTTGTCAATGCTTTTTCTACATCTGAGATGATCATATGGTTTTTGCTCTTCATTTTGCTAATACAGTGTATCATATTTATGTAAAATTTTATCAAAGGCAAAATAATTCCATAGTGACAGAGAACAGATAATTAGTTGCCTGGGACAGGGGAGAAGCAGTTGGATTGCAAAGAGGGACAAAGAGTACATTTTGAGGGTTATGAAAATATCCCATATCTTGACTATGGTGATGGCTATTATTGATATAACTTAAAAATTAATAAGCTATTTTCATTTTCTAAAAGTGATAAGAAATCAGAAAAATGTAATAACAACCAAGTCCAAAGATAAACTCTATACCAAAAATGCATTCAAATGAGTAAAAATCAAAGATTTAAAACTTTATATAATCTGCATTTTCAAAGAAAATGGTATTTTCTGAGCACAATACTACATAATCAATCTAGAAATTTTGGTAATAGAGATGTATTGGGAAAAGGAAAGGAAAATTATCTTGGTCCCTGTGAATAGGTGTTTACAGTATTTTGTGGTATTTTTATGTAGCAGTTTTTCACTCTACGGGCAGAGCATATGTACTTTTAATTATACTATATAGGAACTCCTGGTTTCTGCTTTCTTTTATCTGACATTAGCTCAAGATTAGCATCTCTATCCTAAAATGTCTTTGAAACATGTGAATTTTAAGAACTGCCTAATAGTCCACCTTAAGAGTGTAAAATAATTTAATAATTCCCCTACTACGTATAATTTAGATTATTATATACTTTCACTATAATAAATAATGTCCTCCTATAAGTTCTTTGAATGCACAACTGGTTATTTTGCTAGGGTAGATTACCAGAGATGAAACTATACTGAAAAAAGGATATGAATATTTTAAAGCCTTCAAAGATATATTTTATTATTCAGCTGCCTTTTAGGATGCCTGTGAGAATTCACGATACCACAGTATACAAAAAGGCCCACTGACTACTAAATATATGCTATTTCTTTTTTTTGATAGAAAGGATTTCTTTCTTTCTTAATAGAAGGAATGTGTACATTGAAGTTTTAAAATTGAGATTATACAGTTGTCTTCCTCACTGAGGTCTTTACTAAAAGATTATTTTACAAGTTTGCTTTGATTCAGACATAAATTAGTGTTCATGCTAGTAACTTGACGGGAAACAAAAAGAGGGCCTAGGTTTTCTTTTGGACATTCATGAATTGTCTGGGTTAAATCCTTTGGGAAATAGCCCAATATACATCTGACCAATATGAAAGAATGGAAAAATTTAAAAAATGCAAATAATGATCAAAATTTTATATTGAAAAAATAATATAGAAATACATTATAGATATAACAAAAAAACAGGTGGCTGTTATTATAGTTGTACTGGGATTATTCCATTAATCCATGCTTCTAATACCATTTCAGTTTTTGTTCAACATTCACTTTCATTTTGAAACAAGGCACATAATGTAAGGTTTTTAAGTATATAAAAGACTTCATACTAGAGGATTTTTGTATATTATACGATTAAAACTCTGAAAATAGAAGCTTATTAGAAACACAATCCCAAATGACCACCACTAAGAATTCACCTTCACGTTTCATAGTATTGCACCTAAACCAATTAATAGAAGCTATAAAATTATTATGAAAAAAGATACAAAATTTCTGGGACATATTATCATCACAAAAAAGACAAACATACTGTTTTACAAAGACTGGATTTTACAGGTATTTTAAGAGAAAGTAAACTCATAATGTAATGTATACTGATCCACATTCAAGCATTAGTTTCTTGCATATAAAACCTCTCTGAACTCTTACAACACTTATCTTCAGCACTCACTGCTAAGGCACATAAAGTATGTACTTTTGGGAAAAATATACTGTCCTTGAGCAGGCACTTTCTGAATGGGAGCAGTAGCTCTGAGCACAATGATTAAAGATGGGGATCAAATGGACAAGAAGGACAAATGCCATTTTGTCACTACTTGGGAAAGCATCCCCAGTCGTGGTCACTCTGGTTCCATCTGGCAACTATCTGGACACAGATAACCATAGTGGACTCTCCTACCTAGATTAGATCCAACAGGGCCACAAAAGCTGCAGGTCTCACGGTGGTTGTCTGAACTGTGAGAAACTGAAAAGTATGGCAGAGCGAAGATACAGAAACAATTAATTTGAAAGCTAAGAAGAGAGAATTAAAAATTTCCTAAGGTATCAGGCATGAAAATGAGAGGGGAGACGAGAGAAAATATACTTTTCTCTATGAAAAAACTTAAGAGAATATGGAAAGGGAAAGAAATAAAAAATACATGAAGAAGGGTGAGATATAAACCTTTTTAAAACCTTTTTAACCTTTGAGACCACAGGTCATAGCATTCTTTACATGTGGTAGTGTCACATTTTTATGATATACCACATAATGTAGTGTCAAACAGTGTACCATACATTCTCCCATGTACTACAAATTCTACCATATGTGGTACACTCCATTCTTATACATTCTTATACATGTGGTAGTTTCACATTTCTTACACCCTCACAAATAATGTTACAGAATCTTAGACTGTCAACATTGGAAGTAATCTTTATGTTCAACCCCTCATCCAGTGTTTAACTGTACTGCTACAGATCAACCTCAGCAAGGAGTTACTAATTTGATTTAAAAAGACATGTAGGTATTATTTCAGTGGGACAAATTCTGCACAAGTGATGCACAAAATACATGGAAATATGAGCTACTGTCCAGTATGGAAATATTCTATAAGGTAGGTCAACAGATAAGACCCAGTTCTTTCCCTTGCAAAACCTGTGACTTTCTAGAGGAGGCAAATTTATAACAAATTAACTGCAATTTAAGGCAATGAACTCAAATGCCCCATGAGCAGTATAAACAAAGCACCACAGAAACACTTGCAGAGTGTACAGATCCCTTCTGGCTAATCCTGAAGATCAGAGCTACTTAACAGCGTGAAGGATAAGAGTTGGTCTCAGTCACAATCCTAAGCAAATTAACACAGGAATAGAAAAACCTAATATCGCACTTTCTCACTTATAAGTGGGAGCTAAACATAGAGCATCCATTGACATAAACATGGGAACAGTAGACACAGTGTACTAGAGTGGGGAAGGAGGGAGAGGAGCGTGGGTTGAAAAACGACCTATCGAGTACTATGCTCACTATTTAATTGCAGTATACCCATGTAACAAACCTGCACATGTACTCCCTGTATCTAAAATACAAGTTAAAAAAAAAGTTGTCCTCAGAAGGCTCAGGGGAATTTTGAGAGGCGAATGCAGCCATGAGCAAGGGTGGAGGTGGGAAATGCAAGACAGGTTAATTTATCCAAATGCTCAAAGGTGCTAGGAAAAGAGAAGTTAGATGACCTATGAAAAATGCAGCCTAGATAGAAGCAACAACAACCAACAACAAAACTCCCAAAACTCTAAGAATAAATGTTTTCAAGATATTTGCGCTTTTAAAAGATTCAAAAGAAACAGAATAGGTTCTTTTGATTATTGGAAGTATTCAATTGGCCTAACACTGCCTAAATGATAGGGTTGTTCCTGAACACTGGACCTTTCCAGATCCCTCCATAGGCATCTGGGCCATGGTGATCAGAAGAAATCTATTAATACTTATCTTAATGGGAAGTCTCTGATCAACTCCCTTTTTCTCTTTCTCTCTCCCTGCCTTGGGTAAATCAAGAGATGACAAGTGACACATTTCGCAAAGGAAATGACAATAATAATTCACCTCCTGGTCATATGTGATTCCCCCACTACAAACATTCCAGCAGAATATAGCCATTTATTTTGGTATCTGATGGGTTTCTTAGGGCTCTCATCAAACCGGTTGAACAGGGAATCCCTAGGGGCAGCCTGCCAGAGCAGAAGAAATGGGGTGACTCAGATGTTGCTAAAAATCAACAAAATCAAAATGACAGAGTGCAAAGGACATTTCACTTTTTTTCCATAAGTTATTGGGGTACAGGTGGTATTTGTTTACACAGACTAGTGCTAAAACCAATGATTAAGTACTAGTGTTCTTGGGGCTGTCAGGCTTTCACAAACATAAATAATGTACTCACAGGGAAACAAGGTTCACACAGGTTGGACCCCAAACTTGCAGAACTTAAAACAGGATCTTGCAGAGGGCTTCCAAGAATGCCCATGATGCTTATTAAATAAGATCCCTTATGTTTTAAAAACAACTTTATTGAAATAGAACTCATATAGCTTACAACTTCCCCATTTCAGGCATACAATTCAATGGCTTTTAGTATATTCACAAATCCTTTTTTTCATGTATATGTATCACACTTTATCCGTTCATCCGTTGATACTTAGGTTGATTTCATATTTTGGCTGTTGTGAATAGTGCTTCAATAAACTGGGAGTGCAGATGTCTCTTTGACATACTGATTTTCTTTCTTTTAGGCATATACCCAGCAGTGGGATTGCTGAATCATGTGGTAGTTCTATTTTTAGTTCTTTGAGGAACCTCCACGCAGTTTTCCATAGTGGATAAACTATTTTATGTTCCTACCAAGAGTGAGCGCTCGCATTTCTCTGTGTCCTTTTCAGCGTTTGTTATTTTCTGAGTTTTTGACAATTGCCATTTTAATTGAGGTTAGATTATATTTGATTATGGTTTTGATTTGGATTTATCTGATTAGTGATGTTAAACATGTTTGCATATAACTGTTGGCCATTTGTATATCTTCTCTTGGGAAATGTCTATTGAACTCTTTTGCCCATTTTTAAATTGGATTATTTGGAATTTTTGTTTTTGAGTTCTTACATATTCTTGTTAGTAATCCCTTGTTGGATGAATGGTTTGGAAAATTTTTCTCCCATTCTGTGGGTTGTCTCTTCACTTTATTTTTATTTTTATTGATGTGAAGAAGCTTTTTAGCTTGATGTAATTCTATTTATCAATTTTTGCATTGGTTACCTGTGCTTTTGAGGTCTTACTCAAGAAATCTTTGCCTAGACCAGCGTTCTAAAGTATTTCCCCTATGTTTTCTTCTCGTAGTTTCATAGTTTCCTACATGTAAGTTTTTAATTCATTTTGATTTGATTTTTATATATGATGAGGCATAGGAGTCTAGCTTTATTCTTCACGTATCTCATTTTCCCAGTACCATTTATTGAAGAGACCGTCTGTTCCCCAAGGTATATTCTTGGTGCCTTGGTCAAAAATGAGTTGGTTGTAAATGCAAGGATTTATTTCTGGGTTCTCCATTCTGTTTCACTGGGCCATGAAATCCTTCCTTTTCGATATTATAAGTCACCATTTTCAGCTTTCCATCCTGTCAACCTTGCTGTATTTGGGCCAAGCAGGGCATGCAGGACCCAGAACTTGGTGTGGACAGGTGGGGCCAGAGCCCCTGTAGGCTGCTCAAGAAATCTGCACTGAGGTCTGCAGGGAGGACTAAATCCCCATAGATGACTCCACGAAAACACTGTTAGGTAAACCACAGTGTGAAACAGCTTGAGAAATAGAATCTGTGTCATATCCAACATTTACTCACACTCATGACTGCATGAGCGGGATATTTGAGCAGGCATGCACACAGAATTAAATATTAAACTAGGCATGCAAACCAGAGAAGACATACAGGCAGAATGTAAATTCTGTAGATACTAAGAGTACTCAGTCCAGAAGGACACTTGTTTTTATACCAGAAAGGACCTACCAGAAAAGACAAAAAGTATTTTGTCATCCCAGGATGGAGGTATGGTCTTTTACTAAGGCAGCCTTATCCCAACCAAATCCCAAGTCAAGTGAAAAAGCCTCTACCAATAGGAAGAAGGCTTAATCTAAGAGAACACTCACCAGGAAAGAAAAGGTGAGCATGAAAGTGGAAAGGTCAAAGAGCCCGAGTGTGTGCTCTACACAGGTTCCAGGAATCACCGATTCCTTCCAATGGTGATCTTGTTCAAATCCCACTCCTGACACCATATATATAAACCTAGACACCAAACAGAGAGAGGCTCTCTGAGACAAAAAGTACTTATTTGGGAATAAAGTGTTGCAGTGAGGATACACCTGTCATATTAAACGTGTGCACTCACAGAGGTAAAGGAAGACAAAGGTTTTTACATAAAATTAGGAGGATTACTTAATTGTTTTGGAAATAATTATACTTGGCTACAAAGATCAATAGAAAGTGTCTACAGTCCAAGGTTGGATAGGCAGTTGCTGTGCAGATGTTCTTGTAGAAGTATTTCTTGCGTACTTGCAAAAGGTTGTGGGTTTTGCAGTCTTTTTGTGATAATTTTTGTTACTAGGCATACAAGCATGAAAACTTTATGGCCTTTGCTGGCTCTATTAGAATTTTAAAAAAATTAGTAACTCCATTTAAAATAATTTATTTAAATAGGTTTTGGGGGGGAACAGGTGGTGTTTGGTTATATGAGTAAGTTCTTTAGTGGTGATTTCTTAGATTTTGGTGCACCCATCACCCGAGCAGTGTACTCTGTACTCAACATGTTGTTTTATTCCTCAATCTTCTCCCACTCTTTCCCTCAAGTCCCCAAAGTTTATTTATTATTCTTATGCCTTTGCATCCTCATAGCTTAGCTCCCACTTGTGAGTGAGAACATATGATGTTTTGTTTTCCATTCCTGAGTTACTTGACTTAGAAAAATGGATTAAAATTAGTGGCTCTGTTTTTTTTTTATTTTTTTTATTATACTTTTAAGTTTTAGGGTACATGTGCACAACGTGCAGGTTAGTTACATATGTATATATGTGCCATGTTGGTGTGCTGCACCCATTAACTCGTCATTTAACATTATTACACTTAAACCTGCTAGCAAGCTTACTAAGGCAGCCTTATCCCAACCAAATCCTAAGTCAAGTGAAAAAGCCTGTACCAATAGGAAGAAGGCATAATCTAAGAGAACACTTACCAGGAAAGAAAAGGTGAGCCATGAAAGTGAAAAGGTCAAAGAGCCCGAGTGTGTGCTCTATATAGGTTCCAGGAATCACTGATTCCTTCCAGTGGTGATCTTATTCAAATCCCACTCCTGACAGAATATATGTATAAACCTAGATACCAAACAGAGAGAGGCTCTCTAAGACAGGTCTTTATAGTTTGGGCCCATGGCACAGGCAGGTCACGGGTCTCTGGCTCCCTGTGACCTTTACCCACCTTGCCAAGGGAAAACGTGACCCTCCATAGCAAGAAACTTGAGGGTATGTGACACCCCAGCCCTGGCATCTGCCCAGAGCCTGAGAAGGAAGGAACAGTGATCCTTCAGCTACCTCATAGGGCTGGCACAGGTGGTCACTGCCCTGTTGATCACCCAGCTCTGTCGGGCAACCTGGACCCCATCTGTGGGGATGTGAGGAGGAAAATACAAAAGTCTGTAGGTGGGCACTGAGAAGGCAGATGTAGGAGAAACCTCCAGTCCTTAACTACCCAGTGTTAGACCTAGGGTGGAAAGAGATCATAGTTGGCGATCATATGCACTTACACTCTAGGGTCACAAGCTGGCACTGTAGCCTTGTGTGTGGCTCTGAAAATGAAGACTTGGAAGGAGATCATCACAGCTAATATTTAACAAGCCCCTACTACGTGCCAAATTATTAATTCCTTGGAACAATCTAATAAGCTAGCGATTCTTATTATGTATATTTTATAGAGAAGGAAACAGAGACATAAAGAGGTGAATTAACTTGCCCAGATCACACAGCTAATAAGTGGTAAAGGCAGAAGAGAATCTAAACAGTGTGGCTCTGGAGCACACATTCATTGATTCAGCAAGTGTTTATTGAGCACCTGCCATGTACAAAGCCTTGTGCGATTAAGCAGGGTTATAATTAATGGTATAAAAATTACAAATCACTAGCACTTTCTAGAGTTAACTTTTTCTTGTTTTGTAGGTTTCAGGCACAGAACTGTATAGACAATAATAGTGAAATTGATCCCACTACTAATTATGACAGGATTAATCACACATTTAAGCAAGTTGGATGTTTTATATGTTTTATCTCATGAAATATTGACAGAAACTGAATGAAGAATGAAACTTTATTTTTCCCATTTCACACAGAAGGAAATTGAGGTTAAGAGGGGTAAAGTAATTTTGTATGGCATGAAGTAGAAATTTGAAGTACAGGGATTTGAAATTGGTCTTGTTCTTTTCTGAAGCCCTCATGCTCTTGACCATTGTAGACTCAAACATCACCTTGTTTTTCCACTCATTCAACAAACATTTTCTTTTAAAATTAGCTAATAGGTTGGCACTCATTATGTACCTCTGTTCCCATTCTGCAGGTGGTAAAGCCCCCTAATGTCCTGACTCCACAGTTCCTGTCCCATGACCAGGGCCAGCTCACCAAAGAGCTATAGCAGCACATAAAGTCAGTGACAGGCCCATGCAAGTACTGAAGGAAGGTGAGTGAGCACAGACAGACGGGGACTGGTGCCCTTGAGCAGTTTCTGACTTTCGGCTGCCCTATGTCTCATAGCGTGGCCATGCCGGGGGAAGCTTAGGCAGTCACAGTACTGGCCTTTTCCTCCTTTTTCCTTCCATCTGAGTGGCTTAGGGATGGGGTGGATGAAAACCACTGTCTTGTGTCAGAAACCCAAAAGGAATCATTGCTGGCATGTTAACCTAAAGAAAAACAACCAGACAAGTGCCCAACGGTATTTATAAAAGTTATAATCCTGCAAAATTCAAAAAGGGAAATCCAAATAAGCAGCTTCTAAACTATTTTTAGACATTACTCACAATAAAAATACCTTCCATATTGCATATATAGTGCTTATATGAATAATAGAATTAACAAAACATCGTTATTTTATAACATGTAATACATTCTTATTTTTAATTCTCTTTCATTTGTTTTAAATGCTGTGTGCAATCTACAAAAAGTTCAATAGTAATAATTAAATTATTCATTAAATTGAGCATTACTTGTAATTTAAAATGATAATCTCAAAAACAATCTTTCAGTTTTGAGATAAAAATATTTTAGCAATATACTATTAAGAGAAAAACACTGGCTATGAAAGAATATACATAGTTTCATCCTATCTATTTGAAAATAAAGTTTGGAAGAATACATATGAAAAATAGTTAACATTTCCTTTTTTGTAATACTTTGTGGCATTGTCTGAATATTGACTGTCAATACACATTATGAAGCTACATGGTTAACACTGATTGAGTACTCACTGTGTGTGCCAGGCCCTGGGCTCAGCGCTCTATGTGCATTTTTATTTTATTTAATCCTCTCCACAATGTGAGATAGTAGAGCCAGCCCACGTTACAGGGATGAAACAGGCTCAGAGATTGAAAGTTAAATGCCTGAGGTTGCAGTCAATAAGAGGAAGAGCTGTAACTGAAACCTATGTGTGTCTGACAAGCAGTTCATATTCTGATGGTAGGTAGTCTGCTTAACAGAGTGTGGAATAGATGGTGCATGCCTGCTAGGATGGGCTAGATATCACTGTAGGTAACAAACAGCTTTAAACAATGGAGGTTCTTTTCCTGCTCATACTGCACGTCCACCATGGCTCTCCTGGGCCCTGTGTACCACATCTTCTCATCTGCTGCCAGTGTAAAGGAGCAGCCTCCATGTGGAACTTGTTAGCTGCTCTAAGAGGTAGAGAAGAGGGTGTCCAGTCTCAATGGCTCCCAACTCTTCTGCCTCAAGGTGACATGCTTCGCTTCCACTCACTTTTGGGTCAAAGCAAATCACATGGCTACACCCACCTTCAAGGGCCCACGTGGAGAAGCTGAAATACTCAGTGGACACCATTAAGGCCACCATATGGTGTCAGCCTGTGTGGGAGACTGTGGAGGGGCAGAGGAGGAGAGTAGGGGATTGGTAGGAAATGACAGCAGGACTAAGTCACCACAGATTTGCTTTATCTTCAACCAGGTGGAGTTTTTCCCAGAGCTGCCAAAAACCATCACTGGCAAGATTAAACGGGGTGAACTTCAAAAAAAGGAGTTTGGTCAGATGTAATCAGCAGTGAACTCAGAAATGACTGAGTGACATTGAGTCAGTAAATCCCTGACTGCCTAAGTTACCCCATATGATAGTGGCGAGGATGGGAGCATTGAAAGAGTTGATTTGGAAGGATATCAGGAGTGTGAAAATTCCAACATTTTAATTCCTTTAAGTTAAATCCAGGCACTATCCTTCCTGCAAGTCCCCTGTTTCTTTCAGATTGCACAGGTGAGAGTGCTCAGATTAGGGCTGTAGGTTATAAAGTACTGGCTCCCACGCGAACAGTTCCCCTGTGTCATGCATGTATTCTGAGCATTTTTCTGTGCTAAACACTTTCTGAAAACATCCTGGGTCCTGATTCTTTCTCCTTGTTCTGTCAGCCCTGGGTGACTCAAGTGCCCGTTTTTTGGCCAGGACAAAGAGGTCTCAGAGGGATGCTCCGTGAGGCCCCAGGTGCCAGCCTGTGCCCTGCTGGAGTGTGAGGCAAGGGACAGGGCAACTTTTGTGGGGGGGCAGTGGTCAGCCAGGCTTGGTGACTATGCTTGCTTATCAGACCATCCCACACCTGCCACCTCTGATGAATCTACTGCCTCTGTGCCTGCCTGTACTGCTGATACAGGACTCACTCAGCTGTTCCCAGGCATGCCCAGACTTTCATTCCTATCCAGAACCTAGGAGCCCTACCCACTGGCCCTCCCTCATCAGCAGTAAATGATTATTTACTGCTGTTATCATCATGAGTGCCTTTAGTGTCTGAGAACTTTCCAGGGTGCCAGCTCTGGAAGGAAAGATGCCCTTGGGAGGTGCTAACACTCAGGTACACAGGTGCTCAACAGATTTCTTCCTCCTGTCCTCAGACAGTCTTTGCATGCAGCCATTGGCACTCTCATTGTATGGAAGGAAACCAGCCCAGGGTCACACAGCTGGTCAGCAGCACAGCTGGTCTCACATCCAAGGTACTTGGCCTTGCCTCCATGAGGGACCTGCCTGTAAGGGAGGTTGACACTGGCTTTGGGGAGCCTTTCCTGGGCTGCATAAATAACCTACCCTGTTTGAGACCCCAAACTCTGCTCACATTGCCCTCCTTTCCCTATCTCTGTTTGGGCTATAATCAAGGTGACCCAGCATGGGGTACCTTCATGGACATTATGGTAATCTCTGCTGTTCACTTTTGGACAAATCTGACTTCAACCTCCTCTTGGTCTCTCCTTTTACAACCAAGACAACCGAAACTGGGGGTCTTTATGCAGGTGACAGTATGCAAATATAATTTAATTTCATTGTTTTGTTATCTCTGTTTTGTTTTTGTCATGCTTGTTTCTTAGGATTTGTATTTATGGTAAAGGCATTGGCTTTCTATTTGTAGCATCAATGGAATATTTCCTGTTTACAATAACTTTATGTCATCATAAATGGCAAAGGGATTTAAAGAAGTGGTTTTAAGCTGCTAGAAGCCTGGGTGAGTTTGGGCACACTCTATGCAATCAGGCAGAAGAAGGCCTTTGGGAGGTTTAGCTGAAGACAGGACCAGGAAAGGTGATGGCCAGTGGGGGTCTGTCCTGGTCACCAGGCCCCTAGGTCCTGCCCAACTGCTTGGCACTCCCCACCCATTACTCCTGGTGCTGCCTAGCCCTCTGGGTATTGTGGCCAAATCTCCCAGGAGAGAAGCTGATGAACTTCGTCACTTGAAATGCACAGATTCCTTTGTCATACCTGGGAAGTCAATCATGAGAGTCAACTTGGTTTTCCTCCCTTCATTAGGGTTCAAAATTTAAAGCCCATGGTCACAGGTAGTAAGATGACATAGATAAGTGACATCATCACCCCATTTCAGATGTTAAAATGCCTAGGTGGGTTAGGAATGATTTGGGACCACACAACCTTGTGCCACAAAGTGGAATTCCCAGGCCAGAGGGAGATGTTTTGTTGCCATATTATGATCCTATCATTGAGTGCAAAGGCAGTCTTGTTTCATTTTGGGTTCTTCCTTATGTTTATATCTTACTTATAAGGGCATTTTGAATTTCCAAGCATATAAGAATTTTTGTTAGCTTTTTATTATTGACTTCTAGCACAATTATATGATCAGAAACATGTGATTTGATTCCTCTGAAATATATTGAGATTTGCTTGATGAACAAAATAAGTGAGGTTAATTTTTGTAAATGTACCGTATGTGCTTAAAATGAATATATCGCCAACATTTATTCCCAAGATAGAAGGGTGATGGATAGTTGGCTACATGAATGTGATGGAGATGGTTTACTATTTGGACCGTTTACATCCTACTGATGTTTTGTTGCTTAGTATATGAATTGCTGAGAGGGGGCTGTGGAGCCTCCCACTCTGCTTGTGTATGAGGTTCTTCCTGCCATCCTGCCATCATTTGTTTTTCATGTTTTGCAGCCAAGACTGACCATGAGGAACACTTGGAGCTCAGGAAGGAAAGATCGGCCCAGAAGCAGGGACAGGGAGCTGGTTGGGGAGGACAAGAAGTCAGAAGGTCTGCGAAGGTTCCAGAGAAGTCCTGTCTTTGGGATGGCGCATGGGGGTTCAGGTGGGGGAGGGGGTGTTGGTAGAATGTGGGTGTCATGTGGAATGTCCACCGTGAGGCACTGTGGTACCAGGACCGAGGATTGGTGGAGAGGAAGTATAAAGCCCCAGGGTTGCTAAGGTAGCGCCCAGACAGGAGAAGGTTTGGTAGAAACCAGAGCCCTGGTCTCCGTCCAACTGCTCCTGAGCCTCCTGCTCCCCTGCCTCGCTCGTCCTGCTGTTTTGCTGATAGACTTTTTCACTGACCTGTAGTTGAACCTTCCACCAGCACTTGAGGACTTAGTTTTAACTGGATCCTTTCCCAGGATCTTTTTCTTCCACCTCTTTCTCCAGCCCCCCACCGCCCTGCTCCTCCAGGTGCCCCACAGCCCCCCTTGCCTTCTCTCCCTTCCCAATCCCCTTCCCTCCCCTCTCCCTCCCCAACTGCAATCCCACCCCCATCCCTATCCCCTTTCTTCCCTCAGCCCTAAACCACCCTCTCCTCTGTCCTGGCCTCCTCAGGGCGCCCTGAGAAAACCAGGACATGCGGGTCCAGTGGCTGCTGTTTTGGCTCCTCCTGCTGGGGTTTCCCAGCTATCAATCCACCCATGTGAATAGACGCTGGACCCACAGGATTTCTTCCTTTTCATCATTGGGTTGTGTCATGCCACATGAAATTACACAGTTCACACCTTTAATCCCAGCACTTCGGAGGGCTGAGGTGGGCAGATCATTTGAGTCCAGGAGTTCAAGACCAGCCTGGACATCTCTGCAAAAAATTTCATAAAAAAAATTAGTTGGGCCTGGTGGCGCCTGCCTGTAGTCTCAGATACTGGAGAGACTGATTTGAGAGAATCGCTTGGGCCCAGGAGTTGGAGTCTGCAGTGAGCCCAGATTGCCCCACTGCACTTCAGCCTGGGTGACAGAGTGAGACCTTGTCTCAAACAAAACAAATCAGAACAAAGTGAAATGTCATTTGAGTTTTGTATCATTTGGTTTGATGACTTTCTAGGAACTTTTTTGTTTTTGGTGATATTAATTTTATTTTTATTATTATACTGTAAGTTCTGGGTTACCTGTGCAGAATGTGCAGTTTTGTTACATAGGTATACACATGCCATGGTGGTTTGCTGCACCCATCAACCTGTCACCTACATTAGGCATTTCTCCTAATGTTATCCCTCCCCTAGCCCCCCACCCCCCAACAGGCCCCGGTGTGTGACGTTCCCGTCCCTGTGTCAATGTGTTCTTATTGTTCAACTCCCACTTACGAGTGAGAACATGCAGTATTTGGTTTTCTGATCTTGTGATAGTTTGCTGAGAATGATGATTTCCAGCTTCATCCATGTCCCTGCAAAGGACATGCACTCATCCTTTTTTATGGCTGCATAGTATTCCATGGTGTATATGTGTCACATTTGCTTAATCCAGTCTATCGTTGATGGGCATTTGGGTTGGTTCCAAGTCTTTGCTATTGTGAATAGTGCTGCAGTAAATATACGTGTGCATATGTCTTTATCATAGAATGATTTCTAATCCTTTGGGTATATGCCCAGTAATGGGATGGCTGGGTCAAATGGTATTTCTGGTTCTAGACCCTTGAGGAATTGCTGTACTGTCTTCCACAATGGTTGAATTAATTTACAGTCCCACCAGCAATGTAAAAGTGTTCCTATTTCTCCACATCCTCTCGAGCACCTGTTGTTGCCTGACTTTTTAATGATCACCATTCTAACTGGTGTGAGATGGTATCTCATTGTGGTTTTGATTTGCATTTCTCTGATGACCAGTGATCATGAGCATTTTTTCATGTGTCTTTTGGCGCATAAATGTCTTCTTCTGAGAAGTGTCTGTTCATATCCTTTGCCCACTTTTTGATGGGGTTGTTTTTTTCTTGTAAATTTGTTTAAGTTCTTTGTAGATTCTGGATATTAGCCCTTTGTCAGATGGGTAGATTGCAAAAATTTTCTCCCATTCTTAGGTTGCCTGTTCACTCTGGTGATATTTTCTTTTGCTATGCAGAAGCTGTTTGGTTTAATTAGATCCTATTTGTCAATTTTGGCTTTTGTTGCCATTGCTTTTGGTGTTTTAGACATGAAGTCTTTGCCCATGCCTATGTCCTGAATGGTATTGCCCAGGTTTTCTTCTAGGATTTTTATGGTCCTAGGTCTTACATTTAAGTCTTTGATCCATCTTGAGTTGATTTTTGTAAAAGGTGTAAGGAAAGAGTCCAGTTTCAGTTTTGTGCATATGGCTAGCCAGTTTTCCCAACACCATTTATTAAATAGGGAATCCCTTCCCCATTGCTTGTGTGTGTCAGGTTTGTCAAAGATTAGATAGTTGTAGCTGTGTGGTGTTATTTCTGAGGCCTCCGTTCTGTTCCATTGGTCTATATGTCTGTTTTGGTACCAGTACCATGCTGTTTTGGTTACTGTAGCCTTGTAGTATAGTTTGAAGTCAGGTAGAATGATGCCTCCAGCTTCATTCTTCTTGCCCAGGATTGTCTTGGATACGCAGGCTCTTTTTTGGTTCTATATGAAGTTTAAAGTAGTTTTTTCCCGTTCTGTGAAGAAAGGCAGTGCTAGCTTGATGGGGATGGCATTGAATCTATAAATTACATTGGGCAGTATGGCCATTTTCACGATATTGATTCTATCCATGAACATGGAATGTTTTTCCATTTGTTTGTGTCCTCTCTTATTTCCTTGAGCAGTGGTTTGTAGATCTTCTTGAAGAGGACCTTCATATCCCTTGTAAGTTGTATTTGTAAGTATTTTGTTCTCTTAGTAGCAATTGTGAATGGGAGTTGACTCATGATTTGGCTCTGTGTCTGTTATTGGTGTATAGGAATGCTTGTGATTTTTGCACATTGATTTTGTATCGTGAGACTTTGCTGAAGCTGCTTATCAGCTTCAGGAGGTTTTGGGCTGAAACGATGGGATTTTCTAAATATACAGTCATGTCATCTGCAAACAGGGACAATTTGACTTCCTCTCTTCTTATTTCAATATCCTTTATTGCTTTCTCTTGGCTGATTGCCCTGGAGAGAACTTCCAATACTATGTTGAATAGGAGTGGTGAGAGAGGGCATCCTTGTCTTGTACTGATTTTCAGAGGGAATGCTTCCAGGTTTTGCCCATTCAGTATGATACTGGCTGTGGGTTTGTCATAAATGGCTCTTATTATTTTGAGATATGTTCCATCAATACCCAGCTTATTGAGAGTTTTTAGCATGAAATGGTGTTGAATTTTATTGAAGGCCTTTTCTGCATCTATGGAGATAACCATGTGGTTTTTGTCATTGGTTCTTTTTTTTTTTTTTTTTTTTTTTTTAGAGGTGTGGAGTGGGAAATCAGGGGTCTCACAGCCTTCAGAGCTAAGAGACTTGAACAGAGATTTACCCACATATTTATTTATTTTATTTATGTATTTATTTTTATTTAATTTTTATTATTATACTTTAAGTTCCAAGGTACATGTGCACAACGTGCAGATTTGTTACATATATATACATGTGCCATGTTGGTGTGCTGCACCCATTAACCCGTCATTCACATCAGGTATATCTCCTAATGCTATCCCTCCCCCTTCCCCCCACCCCATGACAGGCCCTGGTGTGTGATGTACCCCATCATGTGTCCAAGTGTTCTCATTGTTCAATTCCCACCTATGAGTGAGAACATGTGGTGTTTGGTTTTCTGTCCTTGGGATAGTTTGCCCAGAATGATGGTTTCCAGCTTCATCCATGTCCCTATAAAGGACATGAATTCATCCTTTTTTATGGCTGCATAGTATTCCATGGTATGTATGTGCCACATTTTCTTAATCCAGTCTATCATTGATGAGCATTTGGGTTGGTTCCAAGTCTTTGCTATTGTGAATAGTGCCGCAATAAACATACGTGTGCATGTGTCTTTATAGCAGCATGATTTATAATCCTTTGGGTATATACCCAGTAATGGAATGGCTGGGTCAAATGGTATTTCTAGTTCTAGACCCTTGAGGAATTGCCACACTGTCTTCCACAATGGTTGAACCAGTTTACAGTCCCACCAACAGTGTAAAAGTGTTCCTATTTCTCCACATCCTCTCCAGCACCTGTTGTTTCCTGACTTTTTAATGATGGCCTTTCTAACTGGTGTGAGATGGTATCTCACTGTGGTTTTGATTTGCATTTCTCTAATGGCCAGTGATGATGAGCATTTTTTCATGTGTCTGTTGGCTGCATAAATGTCTTGAGAAATGTCTGTTCATATGCCCACTTTTTGATGGGGTTGTTTTTTTCTTGTAATTTGTTTAAGTTCTTTGTAGATTCTGGATATTAGCCCTTTTTCAGATGGGTAGATTGCAAAAATTTTCTCCCATTCTGTAGGTTGCCTGTTTACTCTGATGATAGATTCTTTTGCTGTGCAGAAGCTCTTTAATTCGATCCCATTTGTCAATTTTGGCTTTTGTTGCCATTGCTTTTGGTGTTTTAGACATGTCCTTGTGCATGCCTATGTCCTGAACGGTATTGCCTAGGTTTTCTCCTAGGACTTTTATGGTTTTAGGTCTAACATGTAAGTCTTTAATCCATCTTGAATTAATTTTTGTGTAAGGTATCAGGAAGGGATCCAGTTTCAGCTTTCTGCATGTGGCTAGCCAGTTTTCCCAGCAACATTTATTAAATAGGTAATCCTTTCCCCATTTCTTGTTTTTGTCAGGTTTGTCAAAGATCACATGGTTGTAGATGTGTGGTATTCTTTCTGAGGGCTCTGTTCTGTTCCATTGGTCTACGTCTCTGTTTTGGTACCAGTACCATGCTGTTTTGGTTACTGTAGCCTTGTAGTATAGTTTCAAGTCAGGTAGCGTGATGCCTCCAGCTTTGTTCTTTTGGCTTAGGATTGACTTGGCGACGTGGGCTCTTTTTTGGTTCCATATGAACTTTAGTTTTTTCCAATTCTGTGAAGAAAGTCATTGGTAGCTTGATGGGGATGGCATTGAATCTATAAATTACCTTGGGCAGTATGGCCATTTTCACAATATTGATTCTTCCTACCCATGAGCATGGAATGTTCTTCCATTTGTTTGTATCCTCTTTTATTTCATTGAGCAGTGGTTTGTGGTTCTCCTTGAAGAGGTCCTTCACATCCTTTGTAAGTTGGATTCCTAGGTATTTTATTCTCTTTGAAGCAATTGTGAATGGGAGTTCACTCATGATTTGGCTCTCTGTTTGTCTGTTATTGGTGTACAAGAATGCTTGTGACTTTTGTACATTGATTTTGTATCCTGAGACTTTGCTGAAGTTGCTTATCTGCTTAAGGAGATTTTGGGCTGATACAATGGGGTTTTCTAGATATACAATCATGTCATCTGCAAACAGGGACAATTTGACTTCCTCTTTTTCTAATTGAATACCCTTTATTTCCTTCTCCTGCCTGATTGCCCTGACCAGAACTTCCAACACTATGTTGAATAGGAGTGGTGAGAGAGGGCATCCCTGTCTTGTGCCAGTTTTCAAAGAGAATGCTTCCAGTTTTTGCCCATTCAGTATGATATTGGCTGTGGGTTTGTCATAGATAGCTCTTATTATTTTGAGATACTTCCCATCAATACCTAATTTATTGAGAGTTTTTAGCATGAAGGGCTGTTGAATTTTGTCAAAGGCCTTTTCTGCATCTATTGAGATAATCATGTGGTTTTTGTCTTTGGTTCTGTTTATATGCTGGATTACATTTATTGATTTGTGTATGTTGAACCAGCCTTGCATCCCAGGGATGAAGCCCACTTGATCATGGTGTATAAGCTTTTTGATGTGCTGCTGGATTCGGTTTGCCAGTATTTTATTGAGGATGTTTGCATCAATGTTCATCAAGGATATTGGTTGGAAATTCCCTTTTTTTTTTGGGTCTCTGCCAGGCTTTGGTATCAGGATGATGCTGGCCTCATCAAATGTGTTAGGGAGGATTCCCTCTTTTTCTGTTGATTGGAATAGTTTCAGAAGGAATGGTACCAGTTCCTCCTTGTACCTCTGGTAGAATTCGGCTGTGAATCCATCAGGTCCTGGACTCTTTTTGGTTGGTAAGCTATTGATTATTGCCACAATTTCAGAGCCTGTTATTGGTCTATTCAGAGATCCAACTTCTTTCTGGTTTAGTCTTGGGAGGGTGTATTTGTCAACAAATTTATCCATTTCTTCTAGATTTTCTAGTTTATTTGCATAGAGGTGTTTGTAGTATTCTCTGATGGTAGATTGTATTTCTGTGGGATCGGTGGTGATATCCCCTTTATCATTTTTTATTGCTTCTATTTGATTCTTCTCTCTTTTCTTCTTTATTAGTCTTGCTAGTGGTCTATTAATTTTGTTGATCTTTTCAAAAAACCAGCTCCTGGATTCATTAATTTTTTGAAGGGTTTTTTTGTGTGTCTATTTCCTTCAGTTCTGCTCTGATTTTAGTTATTTCTTGCCTTCTGCTAGCTTTTGAATGTGTTTGCTCTTGCTTTTCTAGTTCTTTTAATTGTGATGTTAGGGTGCCAATTTTGGATCTTTCCTGCTTTCTCTTGTGGGCATTTAGTGCTATAAATTTCCCTCTACACACTGCTTTGAATGTGTCCCAGAGATTCTGGTATGTTGTGTCTTTGTTCTCATTGGTTTCAAAGAACACCTTTATGTCTGCCTTCATTTCGTTATGTACCCAGTAGTCATTCAGGAGCAGGTTGTTCAGTTTCCATGTAGTTGAGTGGTTTTGAGTGAGTTTCTTAATCCTGGGTTCTAGTTTGATTGCATTGTGGTCTGAGAGACAGTTTGTTATAATTTCTGTTCTTTTACATTTGTTGAGGAGAGCTTTACTTCCAACTATGTGGTCAATTTTGGAATAGGTGTGGTGTGGTGCTGAAAAAAATGTTTATTCTGTTGATTGATTTGGAGTAGAGAGTTCTGTAGATGTCTATTAGGTCCACTTGGTGCAGAGCTCAGTTCAATTCCTGGATGTCCTTGTTAACTTTCTGTCTCGTTGATCTGTCTAATGTTGACAGTGGGGTGTTAAAATCTCCCATTATTATTGTGTGGGAGTCTAAGTCTCTTTGTAGGTCACTCAGGACTTGCTTTATGAATCTGGGTGCTCCTGTGTTGGGTGCATATATATTTAGGATAGTTAGCTCTTCTTGTTGAATTGATCCCTTTACCATTATGTAATGGCCTTCTTTATCTCTTTTGATCTTTGTTGGTTTAAAGTCTATTTTATCAGAGACTAGGATTGCAACCCCTGCCTTCTTTTCTTTTCCATTTGCTTGGTAGATCTTCCTCCATTCCTTTATTGTGAGTCTATATGTGTCTTTGCACGTGAGATGGGTTTCCTGAATACAGCACACTGATGGGTCTTGAATCCTTATCCAATTTGCCAGTCTGTGTCTTTTAATTGGAGCATTTAGCCTGTTTACACTTAAAATTAACATTGTTATGTGTGAATTTGATCCTGTCATTATGATGTTAGCTGGTTATTTTGCTCATTAGTTGATGCAGTTTCTTCCTAGCCTCGATGGTCTTTAGAATTTGGCATGTTTTTGCAGTGGCTGGTACTGGTTGTTCCTTTCCATTTTTAGTGCTTCCTTCAGGAGCTCTTGTAGGGCAGGCCTGGTGGTGACAAAATCTCTCAGCATTTGCTTGTCTGTAAAGTATTTTATTTCTCCTTCACTTATGAAGCTTAGTTTGGCTGGATATGAAATTCTGGGTTGAAAATTCTTTTCTTTAAGAATGTTGAATATTGGCCCCCACTCTCTTCTGGCTTGTAGAGTTTCTGCCAAGAGATCAGCTGTTAGTCTGATGGGCTTCCCTTTGTGGGTAACCCAAGCTTTCTGGCTGCCGTTAACATTTTTTCCTTCATTTCAACTTTGGTGAATCTGACAATTATGTGTCTTGGGGTTGCTCTTCTCGAGGAGTATCTTTGTGGTGTTCTCTGTATTTCTTGAATCTGAATGTTGGCCTGCCTTGCTAGATTGGGGAAGTTCTCCTGGATAATATCTTGCAGAGTGTTTTCCAACTTGGTTCCATTCTCCTCGTCACTTTCAGGTACACCAGTCAAATGTAGGTTTGGTCTTTTCACATAGTCCCATATTTCTTGGAGGCTTTGTTCATTTCTTTTTATTCTTTTTTCTCTAAATTTCCCTTCTCACTTCATTTCATTCATTTCATCTTCCATCACTGATACCCTTTCTTCCAGTTGATCACATCAGCTACTGAGACTTCTGTATTCTTCACGTAGTTCTTGAAACTTGGCTTTCAGCTCCATCAGCTCCTTTAAGCACTTCTCTGCATTGGTCATTTTAGTTATACATTCATCTAATCTTTTTTCAAAGTTTTTAGCTTCTTTGCCTTTGGTTTGAATTTCCTCTTGTAGCTCAGAGTAGTTTGATCATCTGAAGCCTTCTTCTCTCAACTCGTCAAAGTCATTCCCCATCCAGCTTTGTTCCGTTACTGGTGTGGAACTGCATTCCTTTGGAGGAGGAGAGGTGCTCTGGTTTTTAGAGTTTCCAGTTTTTCTGCTCTGTTTTCTCCCCATCTTTGTAGTTTTTTCTACTTTTGGTCTTTGATGATGGTGATGTACAGACGGGTGTTTGGTGTGGGTGTCCTTTCTGTTTGTTAGTTTTCCTTCTAACAGACAGGACCCTCAGCTGCAGGTCTGTTGGAGTTTGCTAGAGGTCCATTCCAGACCCTGTTTGCCTGGGTGTCAGCAGCAGTGGCTGCAGAACAGCAGATTTTCATGAATCGCAAATTCAGCTGTCTGATCGTTCCTCTGGAAGTTTTGTCTCAGATTAGTATCCGGCCGAGTGAGGTGTCAGTCTGTCCCTACTGGGGGGGTGCCTCCCAGTTAGGCTGCTCGGGGGTGAGGGACCCGCTTTAGGAGGCAGTCTGCCCATTCTCAGATCTCCATCTGCATGCTGGGAGAACCACTACTCTCTTCAAAGCTGTCAGACAGGGACATTTAAGTCTGCAGAGGTTACTGCTGACTTTTTGTTTATCTGTGGCCTGCCCCCAGAGGTGGAGCCTACAGAGGCAGGCAGGCCTCCTAGAGCTGTGGTGGGCTCCACCCAGTTCAAGCCTCCTGGCTTCTTTGTTTACCTAAGCAAGCCTGGGCAATGTTGGATGCCCCTCCCCCAGCCTCGCTGCCTCCTTGCAGTTTGATCTCAGACTGGTGTGCTAGCAATCAGCAAGACTCCGTGGGTGTAGGACCCTTGGAGCCAGGTGTGGGACACAATCTCCTGGTGTGCCGTTTTCCAAGCCCGCTGGAAAAGCCCAGTATTAGGGTGGGAGTGACCCAATTTTCCAGGTGCTGTCACCCCTTTCTTTGACTAGGAAAGGGAACTCCCTGACCCCTGTGCTTCCTGAATGAGACAATGCCTTGCACTGCTTCGGCTCCGCTCGCACATGGTGCGCTAAACCGACTGTCCTGCACCCACTGTTTGGCACTCCCTAGTGAGATGAACCCGGTACCTCAGATGGAAATGCAGAAATCACCCGTCTTCTGTGTTGCTCATGCTGGAGCTGTAGACCGGAGCTCTGTGCCACATTTTCTTAATCCAGTCTATCATTGATGGATATTTGGCTTGGTTCCAAGTCTTTGCTATTGTGAATAGTGCCACAATAAACATACGTGTGCATGTGCCTTTTTAGCAGCATGATTTAGAATCCTTTAGGTATATACCCAGGAATGGGATGGCTGGGTCAAATGATATTTCTAGTTCTAGATCCTTTTTGCACAGCAAAAGAAACTACCATCAGAGTGAACAGGCAACCTACAGAATGGGAGAAAATTATTGCAATCTACTCATCTGATAAAGGGCTAATGTCCAGAATCTACAAAGAACTCACACAAATTTACAAGAAAAAAACAAACCCATCAAAAAGTGGGCAAAGGATATGAACAGACACTTCTCAAAAGAAGACATTTATGCAGACAACAGACACATGAAAAAATACTCATCATCACTGGCCATCAGAGAAATGCAAACCAAAGCCACAGTGAGATACCATCTCACACCAGTTAGAATGGCGATCAGTAAGGGGATTTTAAGTTTGGAAGTTAATTGGAACCATTCTCTATTGGTAAACGCTTTAACATGGGCCATAATAGCAGGACATAGAGTTCAATC
Source organism: Hylobates moloch (assembly GCF_009828535.3). Taxonomy (NCBI): domain Eukaryota; kingdom Metazoa; phylum Chordata; class Mammalia; order Primates; family Hylobatidae; genus Hylobates; species Hylobates moloch. The sequence continues at coordinate 38,555,710 of NW_026652278.1, forward strand.
TAGCATGCACTAGCCATTAAAGGGGGCTTGCTCAAATGCAAATATTATAGTTTTTCCCAAGATCCATCTTTCTGGGAGCCACACAGGCCACATAAGTCTAGGAAGTCAAAGGGAAATCACAAGCAGAGGACTAGAGTCACATGGGTAAGCATGACTAATCTCAATTGCTTAGTTCCTCTGGTCCTGTATTTTTAAATGGCTGCAGGGTTGCAAGCATGCAGCCATGGGCAGCACATTAAATAAGGTGCTGGTACTCAGGAGCCAAGGAGGGAAAACTATAGGTGGGGCATGCCACCACTGTCTTCCCCTCCACCCTAGGTCACACCAATAGGAAGGAGACTAAAGGCACATCTTTTTCATGCTTCCATTTCTAGATGAGTAACAGATCATCTTTGGCCTGTACTCCTCTGGAGTGCATTCCAAAACACTGGGACTCCTTTTACCCTGAGATATGAAGAAAAGTGGCTTTTTTTTTTTTCCCACAAAGGTGTGGCCTTCTTACCCACTTGAAACAGCCTGACCTGTGGAAGGGAGCTTTAATTTAAATTGTATCCAACAATTAGATCTTTTCTCCAGATGGGAGGGAAAATGGCCCAAGGTCCATTATATACAAGAAAGATTTCTTTGCCCTGTGAGAAAACCCAGACCTTTGCAAGCATTGCACAATTCACTGAGCCCTTCTAGCAATCAATCATATCAGGAAGGCCCAAAGGGAATGATTCCTCAAGATTAGAAAAGCAACTTCCAGGGTGTATTAGTCTGTTTTTCACACTGCTGATAAAGATATACCCAAGACTAGGCAATTTACAAAAAAAGAGGCTTAATTGGACTCACAGTTTCACATGGCTTGGGAGACCCCACAATCATGGTGGAAGGCAAGGAGGAGCAAGTCACATCTTACGTGGATGGTGTCAGGCAAAGAGAAGAACGTGTGCAGGGAAATTCCTCTTTTTAAAACTATCAAATCTCATAACACTTATTTACTATGACAAGAACAGCATGGGAAAGACCTGCCCCCATGATTCAATTACCTCCCAGCAGGTCCCTCCCACAATACATGGGAATTCAAGATGAGATTTGGGTGGGGACACAGCCAAACCATATAATTCCACCCCTCGTCCCTCCCAAATCTCCTGTCCTAACATTTCAAAACCAATGATGCCTTCCCAACAGTCCCCCAGAGTCTTAACTCATTTTAACATTAACTTGAAAGTACATAGTCCAAAGTCTGAAGTCTCATCCAAAACAAGGCAAGTCCCTTCTGCCTATGAGCTTGTAAAATTGAAAGCAAGTTACTTACCTCCTAGATACAATGGGGGTACACACATTTCATAAATACAGCCATTCCAAATGGGAAACATTGGCCAAAACAAATGGGCTTCAGGCCCCAGGGAAGTCTGAAATCCAGTGGGGCAATAAAATCTTAAAGCTTCAAAATGATCTCCTATGACTCCATGTCTCACATCCAGGTCACACTGATGCAAAAAGTGGGTTCACAAGATCTTGGTCAGCTCCACCCATGTGTCTTTGCAGAGTAAAGCCTCCTTTCTGGCTGCTTTAATTGGATGAAGTTGAGTGACCATGAATTTTCCAGGTGCACGGTGCAAGCTATTGGTGGATCTACCACTCTAGGGTCTGAAGGACAGTGGCCCTCTTCTCACGGCTCCACTAGGCAGTGCCCCAGTAGGGATTCTCTGTGGGGGCTCCAACCCTAGTTTTTCTTCTGCACTGCCCTAGCAGAGATTCTCCATGACAGCCCCATCTCTGCAGCAGACTTCTGCCTGGAATCCAAGCATTTCCATACATCTTCTGAAATTTAGGTGGAGGTTCCCAAACTCCAGTTCTTGACTTCTGTGCACTGGCAGGCTCAACACAATGTGGACAAGGCTTGAAGCTTACACTCTCTGAAGCCACAGCTTGAGCTCTTTATTGGTCCCATTCAGCCATGGCTGTAGTGGCCAGGATGCAGGGCACCAGTCCCTAAGCTGCACACAGCATGGGAACCTCAAGCCCAGCCCACAAAACCACTTTTTCTTTCTAGGACTCCGGACTTGTGTTGAGAAGGGCTGCTGTGAATGCCTCTGAAATGCTTTAGAGACATTTTCCCCATTGTTTTGGGGATTAACTTTTGGCTCCTCATTACTTATGCAAATTTATGCAGCTGGATTGGATTTGTCAGAAAATGGGATTTTCTTTTCTATTGCATTGTCAGACTACAAATTTTCTGAACTTTTATGCTCTGTTTCCCTTTTAAAACTGAATGCCTTTAACAGCACCCAAGTCACCTCTTGAATGCTTTGCTGCTTAGAAATTTCTTTTGCCAGATAAATTATCTCTCTCAAGTTCAAAGTTTCATAAATATCTAGGGTAGGGGCAAAAAGCTGCCAGTCTCTTTGCTAAAACATAACAAGAGTCACCTTTGTTCCAGTTCCCAAGAAGTTTATCTCCATCTGAGACTACCTCAGCCTGGGCCTTATTGTTCATATCACTACCAGCATTTTTGTTAAAGCCATTCAACAAGTCTCTGGAAGGTTTCAAACTTTCCCACATTTTCCCGTCTTCTTCTGAGTCCTCCAAACTGTTCCAACTTCTGCCTGTTACCCAGTTTCAAAGTTGCTTTCACATTTTGGGGTATCTTTTCTGTAGTGCCCCACTCTACTGGTACTAATTTACCGAATTAGTCCATTTTCACACTGCTGATAAAGACATACTTGAGACTGGGAAGAAAAAGAGATTTTAATGGAATTATGGTTCCACGTGGCTGGGGAGGCCTCACAATCATGGAAGAAGGCTAGGAGGAGCAACAGGCCAAAAAGGTTTGTGCAGAGAAACTCCCATTTTAAAAATCATCAGGTCTTGTGAGACTTATTCACTATCACAAGAACAGCACAGGAAACACCTGACCCTATGATTTGATTACCTTTCACCAGGTCCCTCTCAACACCTGGGAACTCAAGATGAGATTTGGGTGGGGACACAGCCAAAACATGTCATGGAGAAATCATCTATTGAGTGTTATAGCCCTTCCAATCCCCCTTACCTGGAGCAACCTCCCACTGCACCACCAGGTCCTCTATCCCCACCGCCTTAAAAACTCCCCATTTCTACACCTTCACACTTATGCCTACAGGTAATGCCCAACAGAGGTGATGCCACAAGGGTTCAAGCTCGCTTCTTATTGCAGGACATTAGGCAAATAAAGGGAGACTTAGGCAGATTTTTTATGACACTGTTAGGTATATAGAAGCTTTCCAGAACTTAACTCAGGTGTTTAACCTCTTGTGGAGGGATGTTATGCTGCTCCTAAGCCAAACCATAACCACAGTGAAAAGCAGGAAGCTCTGCAGGCAGCAGAGAAATTAGGAGATGAGTAGGATGTCTTCTATAGTAGGCCAAAGAGGAAAAGAGAAAATAGGGAAAGTGAAGAAATAGGGGAAAAACCATTCCCAATAAGAAGAGAGGCGGGCCGGGCGTGGTGGCTCACACTTGTAATCCCAGCACTTTGGGAGGCCGAGGCGGGCGGATCACGAGGTCAGGAGATCGAGACCATGGTGAAACCCCGTCTCTACTAAAAATACAAAAAAATTAGCCGGGTGTGGTGGCGGGCACCTGTAGTTCCAGGTACTCGGAGAGGCTGAGGCAGGAGAATGGCGTGAACCTGGGAGGCGGAGCTTGCAGTGAGCCGAGATTGCGCCACTGCACTCCAGCCTGGGTAACAGAGCGAGACTCTGTCTCAAAAAAAAAAAAAAAAAAGGAGAGGCGATATCTCTTGACAACCCTAATTGGAGCTTCAATGACACCACAGATGAATAAAAAAGAAAACAGTTTCTAATGTGCATATTGGAGGGCCTAGAAAGAATTAGGGCCAAAGATCTTAATTGCTCCAAACTGTCCATGATAGACCAAAAGCCAGATGAGAATCCCACAGCCTTTATGGAAAGACAGAGAGGCACTAATAATATACATCTCCTTATTCCCCAATTCAGTTGAGGGACACCTCATCCTAAAGGACAAGTTTATTACACAGGAAGCCCCTGATATTAGAAGGAAACTAGAGAGGCAGGTTATAGGACCAGATAGCACCTTGAAGAACTTCCTGAGGGTGGCCACCATCGTCTTTTATTATAGGGACCAGGGGGAGGTCCAGGAGAAAGAGAGGAAGTAAAAGAGAAGAACAGAGGCTCTAGTAACTGCTTTGCAAACTTGCAAAGTCCAGGATCCCTGAGGTGCATCCATTAGTTGCTATCAGTGCAGCAAGTCAGGGCACTTTAAGGAGTGCCCAGGCAGCAAGAAGAAACCACCATGGCCCTGTCCAGAATGTGATGGGGATCACTGGAAATTGGATTGTCCCTGGAGATAAAGGTCACTGGGTTCAGAACCAATCTCACAGATGATCCAACTGGGCTGATGTGTCCTGGGGCTCAAACCTCTGGCTCCAGGAGCTCAAATGCCACTACAGCATAGGAGCCCCAGGTGATTCTGGAAATTGAAGGAAGAAAGGTAGACCACCTTCTGGACACTAGAGCAAGCCTCTCTCTTCTCCTTTCTAATCCAGGCCTCCCATCTTCCCATAATTATGAGGGGCATCTCAGAAAAAACTCTAATCTGATATTTTTCTTAACCCCTTAGTTGCAGCTGGGGGGAGCCTATTATTTACACATGGCTTTTCAATCACACCTGAAAGTCCCACTCCTTTATTAGGTAGAGACATTTTGGTTCACATGGGGGCCAGTATCCTTATAGCTCCAGGACAAACTCTTTGTCTTCCTCTGGTGGAAGCTAATATCAATCCAGAAGTGTGAGCAACAAGGAAGAGTAGGTTGAGCAGTAATTGCTAGGCCAGTCCAGATCCATCTTAATGATCCCACTTATTTTCCCAACCAAAGACAATACCCCCTAAAGCCAGAAGCTAGGAAAGGGCTAGAAGCCATTATTAAAAACCTGAAGATGCAGGACCTTTCCAAACACTGTAACAACCCCTGCAACCCCCAATATTAGGAAGGCAAAATCCCAATGGGGAATGAAGACTACTTCAGGACCTCTACCTCATTAATGAGGCAGTAGCCCCAATTTATCCAGTAGTATCTATTCCTATACTGTGCTGACCCAAATACCTCAGGGAACTAAATGATTTGCAGTCCTAGGTTTAAAGGATGCCTTTTTCTGTATACCATCACATCCTGACTCTCAATACCTGCTTGTCTTTGAAGATCCCTCTGGCCAAATTGCCCAGTTAACATGGATAGTGCTGCTTAGGGATTTTGAGATAATCCTCTTTTGTTTGGACAGGCTCTATCAAAAGACCTCTCTGAGGTTTTCCATGCTCAGGTCAGGGTCTTGCAATATGTGGATGATATACCGCTCTGTGCCCCAACTGAGGAAGCTTCTCAGGAAAGCACTGAAGTTCTTCTTAATTTATTAGCTGACAGAAGATATAAGGTTTCAAAATATAAGGTCTTGCTCTGCAAAATCTCAGGGAAGTACTTGGATGTAGTTCTGTCTGAAGGGACCAGATCATTAGGGGAAGAAAGGATTTAGCCAATTTTTTCCTTTTCCCTCCTCAAAACCCTAAAGCAAATAAGAAGATTTTTGGGCATTACAGGATTTTGCAGGCTATGGATACCTGGGTATGGTGAGATAGCTTGTCCTCTATATGACCTCATTAAAGAAACTCAAGTGGCTAAAACTCATCTCTTAATCTGGGAACCTGAGGCTCAAAAGACCTTTAACCAGTTACAACAAGGCTTGCTTAAGGCACTAGCCCTCAGTCTTTTCATAGGGCCTTCAATCTGTATGTATCAGAAAGGAAGGGAATGCTCTGGGAGTTTTAATGCATGCCTGAGGACAGCTCAACAGCCAGAGATTTATCTGAGTGAGGAATTTAATTTGGTGGCTAAAGGATAGCCAGCATGCCTCTGAGATATTGCCATGGTGGCCCTTCTGGTCCCAGAAGCCTCCAAATTAACCCTGGGAAAGGATTTAACTGTTTACACCCCACATAGTGTGGCAGGATTACTCTCCTCCAGGGGAACGTTCGGATAACAGATAGCCACCTCCTTAAATATCAAGTTGTCTTGTTAGAGGGTTCCACCATCCAGGTAAAAACTTGCTCTTGCCTAAACCCAGCCACTTTTCTCCCTGAGGAAACAGGGAAACCTGAGCATGACTTGAACAGGTTGTGGTACTGACCTATGCAGCCAGGGAGGATCTCAGAGAAACTTTCCTAGAAAATACAGACCAGACCTTCTTTATGGATGGAAACTCCTTTGTGGAGCAAGGAGTCCACAAGGTGGGATATGCAATAATCACTCTGAATTATGTTATTGAAAGTGCATCTCTTGCTTCAGGCCTAAGCACTCAACTAGTTGAACTGAAAGCCCTTACAAGAGCACTTGAATTAAGCAAGGGAAAGGTAGCTAACATTTACACTGACATCAAGTATGCTTTCTTAGTTATCCATGCTCATGCTGCCATTTGGAAGGAAGGACACTTTTATACTCCCAATAGATCCCCTATAAAATACCAACAGGAAATTAACAGTTTTCCTTCCACAAGAGGTTGCAGAGATGCATTGTAAGGGACATAAGAAAGGAGTAGATAAAATACCCAGTGGAAACATGTTAGCTGACCAGGCAGCCAAGTCAGCAGCAAGGAAGCTTCAGGACATCAGCACACTTCAAGACCCTTTAATCTGGGAAGGCTTCATAATAAATTAAATCTCAATACTCCCCTGCAGAAATGGAATGGGGCACACTTCTTTAGGGTACACTCTCCAGTCCTCAGAATGGCTACAATCAGAGGATGGCAAGCTCCATTTGCCAGCCTCCAGCCAATGGAAAATCCTTAAACTCCTTCACCAAGCTTTTCACTTGGGAAAGGATAAAATTTATCACTGTGTCCAGAGATTGTTTTCAGGAAAGAGCTTATTAAGAACAGTCAAACCGGATGTTAATGGTTGTAAAGTCTGTCTTAAAAATAATTCCCTCAACAGATGGCTCCTTCCTTCTCAAACCCAAAGGATGGGAAACTACCCAGGGGAGGACTGGCAAATAGACTTCACCTACATGCCAAAGATGAAGGGCATCCAATACCTCCTGGTATTGGTAGATATTTCCACTAACTAGGTAGAAGCACTTCCATGCCATACAGAAAAATCCTCTGAGGTAATAAAAGTGTTAATTAATGACATTATTCCTTGTTTGTCTACCTAAGTACCTCTAAGTGACAATAGCCCCTCATTTAAGGCAGCAGTCACACAGGGCATCTCAAAGGCACTAGACATACAGTATAATCTCCATTGTGCTTGGAGACCTCAGTCCTCAGGAAAGGTAGAGAAAACAAATGGTATCATCAAAAGACACCTCAGGAAACTGTCCCATGAAACCCACCTTCCTTGGGTCACTATTCTTCCCATGGCTTTACTGTGAAAATTAACTCAACTAGCAGAAGCCCAACCGCAAGAAACAGGACCACCTTTATTTAACTCAGAAGATTTGGTATTGGTAAAAGCTCTCCCTTCCCTCTCTACTTCCCTATGCCTAATCTAGGAAGGGCCCTGAATTGCTCTTCTTTCAATCTCTTCAATAGTAAAAGTTACAGATATCAGCTCCTGGATACATCATACTAAAGTCAAAGCCTGGAAAGCCGAGAGAGCAACCCCTGACAACCTAGAGGAATGTCCTGGAGATTAATGTGAAGAAATAGGAGATTTCAAGCTGCAAATCATAACAGATAAGTAAATGAGTAAGGGCTACTCATCCTACTTAGTCCCATGTTTACCTTACCAGATGCATTTAGTCATTTCTACTTTTCCTCTTGAGAGTCACTACCAGGTATTAAAACATATTTTGATGCATACTTGCAGGGAAATTTTAAATTATTCATGGAATTGCATTTGTAACTTCATAGACACCCAAAGGAAAATGTTATGTCTTGGTGAATAAAATTTTAAATGTAAATTATCTACTACACCACACTTTCAGGAATTGCTATACTCACTCTACTATTTGCAGTGTGACTATATACTGTAGCACCTTCTAGCTAGAAAATCAGACAGTTTCTATTGCTGTAGTATTTTGCTTAATTATTATCCTTATAGCAGAGATAATATTTACACACAAAAAGGAAGCACGAAACTTTTACTATCACTGAGTCTGCTAGAATTTTTTATTGAGTTTGGCCACACCCTAGCTATGCAAAGAAGGTTATAAAGAAAAGATATTTTATGTAAGAAAGGATATTTTAGGGTAAATTCTTGTCCTAAAGAGAATAACTGGTTGTTTAAAAAGAGGCATGTATAGGACAAGTGAGAAAGTTTAAGCATTTTCTAGATGGTCTGTGGAAGTCTTGAAAGAATTAATAATTGCAGGAGAGATTTAGCCAAGGTTAACACTAAAGTTACTCTAGCCACAGAATAATGTATTTCTCCCAATCATATCACAAATTATAAAAGATGACCTAGACCTAAAATTATTCCCTAATGGCAAGTAAGCAGGGAATATAAGTTTTTCTCAAAAAAAATTGTTGCTTTCATATTAAACTCTCAATTGGGAGAGAAGAGCAGTGAGAGGGAGCATGGCTGCAATCATGAGGAAATACAGAGAAGCCATGTGGCCAAGCAAGAATCTGCCTACTGACCATCACACTTAAGTTCCATCAAGGGGTCACAGTCCAAAACTTCAACACCAAAAATACTTTGCTAAAATACCCCCTGTGAATCCAAGGACAAATTTTCAGCTGCAAATAAGACCCTGCACAAAGCCTTGGCCCTGTTAAAACATTCAGAAAACAATTCTACTGACTGTGCTCAATTTACACTGCAGTTAAAGGAATACCAGCCCACACAGATGAGAAAGAACCAGTGCAAAAAGTCTGGAAATTCGAAAAGCCAGAGTATCTTTTTTCTCCAAACAACCACACTAATTCTCAGCAAGGGTTCTTAACCAGGCTGAAATGGCTGAATTGACACATACATATTATACAATTTATAATATGAATAGGAATAAACATCATTGAGATTCAGGATACAGTCAACACCCAATCCAAAGAATATAAGGATTACAATAACAGAAACTGATGGACAAAATATCCACTAAAAAAAAAGAACCAACATGATCTGATAGAGCTGAAATATACCACAAAAATTTCATAATGCAACCACAAGTATTAACAAGAAGCATAAGGGAGCTTCTGTGTTTCTGGGATTTTTTTTTTTCTTGGCCTGTTTGTTGGCTAAACAGATATATTCACTTTGTGATAATTCATTGAGCTATATATTTAGGACATGTGCAACAATCTCTATGTATTTTATTCTTCAATGGAAATGGTTATTTAAAAATAAACAACTTGACAGGGGGTGGAGCCAAGATGTCCAAATAGAAGCAATGGCAGTCAGAGGCTCCCAACCAGAGGAACAAAAACAGCATGAGAATCTTGCATCAGCAACCAAGGTATCCAGGTTCTATCATCAGAATTGACTAAGCAGTTGGCATGACCCATGGAGAGCCAGGAAAAGCAGGGTGGTGGGCTGCCCCACCTGAGAGCTACATGGGGCAAGAGGAACCCCAACTCCCAACCAAGGGAAGTGGTGAGTGAGCAAGCTACCCAGCCTGTGAAACAGTGCTTTTTCCATTGGTCTGTATAACCCACAGTTCAGAAGACCCCACTTGTGATCCCACACTACCAGGGCCTTGGGTCTCAACCATAGAGCTACACAGATTCTCAACAGCAACTCAGCTGGAACCTGCCTAAGATTACCAAGTTCCCAGAATGAGGGGCAGCCATCATCATCATCACTGCAGCTCCCTGTTGTCTAAGCCATTTGAGCTCCCTGGGGGAGGGGTGGCAGCCATCACTGCAGCTGCTGACTGCCTAAGAAAACTGAGCTCCCTGGGGGAGACATGGCAGCCATCACTGTGGCTGCTAGCTGCCTAAGACACTGAACTCCTTGGGGGGATTGCAGCAGCCATCACTGTAGCTCAGGCCATGTTTTTTTCCTGCTGGAGCTGGGGAGACTGAATGACTTGGTTCCAAAAAGTATTTCCTCACAATGAAGCACACCAGCTGTGCACACCTTATCCAGACTGCCTTTTTAGGCTGGACACTGACCCGTCCCTCCTCAGTCAGCAGGGCTTCCCTGTAGGAACTCCAGCAACTACAGCCAGGGGCTTAGGGACATAGCTCTGATATCCCTGGGCCTGAGTCTCTAAAGGGAGTGGTGGCTATGGTCTCCACAGACCAGTATATTTATTCTTTCCCTCTCCTAGCTCTGAAGAATCTGCATGAGATGAGAAGCAACCAGCCCAGATGAATAGGTTTTCCCATAGCACAGCACACCCCCTTCACAAAGGGACAGTCAAAGTGCTTCATTAAACAGGTCCTGGTTCCCATTCACCCCAACTGGGTGAGACCCCACAACAGGGGTCACCAGACACCCTATACAGGAGTGTGTCTACTGACATCAGGTTGATGCCCCTTGATGTCAGACATACCAGAGGAAGGAATAGGCACCCATCTTTGCTGTTCTCCAGCCTCCTCATGTCACATCACCATGTGCTGGAGAGACCCAGATGAATATGGCAGGAAATGAACCCCCAGCAAACTGCTGCAGGCTTATAGAAAAGGGACCTAACTATTGAAAGAAAAACAAACAGAAAGCAACAACAACAGCATCAACAAAAAAGTCCCCACAAAAACCTCATCCAAAGGTCAGCAGTCTCAAAGATCAAAACTAGACAAACTCATGAAGATGAGAAAGAATCAATGAAAAAATGCTGAAAACTCAAAAGGTCAGAGTGCCTCTTCTCCAAATGATTGAAACACCTCTCCAGCAAAGGCACAGATCTGGACAGGGGTTGAGATGGACAAATTGACAGAAGTAGGCTTTAGAAGGTGGGTAGTAACGAACTTTACTGAGGTAAAGGAGCATGTTCTAAGCCAATGCAAAGAAGCTAAGAACCATAATAAAAGGTTATAGGAGCTGTCAACTAGAATAACCAGTTTAGAGAGAAAGATGATGACCTGATGGAGCTGAAAAGTAAAGCACAAGAACTTCATAATGCAAAAACAAGTATCAACAGCTGAACTGATCAAATGGAAGAAAAAATATCAGAGCTTGAAGACTATCTTGCTGAATTAAGGCAGATAGACAAGATTAGAGAAAAAAGAATGAAAAGGAATGAGCAAAACCTCCAAGAACTACAGGACTATGTAAAAAGACTGAACCTACAACTGATTGGAGTACCTAAAAGAGGTGGGGCGAATGGAAGCAAGTTAAAAAACACACTTCAGGATATCATCCAGGAGAACCTCCCCAACCTATCAAGAGAGGTAAACATTCAAATTCAGGAAATACAGGGGACCACAGTAAGATACTCCATGAGAAGATCACCCCCAAGATGCATAATTATCAGATTCTCCAAGATTGAAATGAAGGAAAAAATGTTAAGTGCAGCCAGAGAGAAAGGCCAGGTCACCTACAAAGGAAAGCCCATCATACTAATAGTGGGCATCTCCGTAGAAACCCTACAAGCCAGAAGAGAGTGGGGGCTAATATGCAACATTCTTAAAGAAAAGAATTTTCAACCCAGAATTTCATATCCAGTCAAACTAAGCTTTATAAGCAAAGGAGAAATAAAATCCTCTTCAGACAGCAAATGCTGAGGGAATTTATCACCACCAGGCTTACCTTGCAAGAGCTCCTGAAGGAAGCACTAAACATGGAAAGAAAAAATTGGTACCAGCCACTACAAAAACACACTGAAATACAAAGACCAATTACACTATAAAAAAACTGCATTAACTAGTGTGCAAAATAACCAGCTAGAATCATGATAGGATCAAATTCACACATAACAATATTAACCTTATATGTAAATGGGCTAAATGCCCCAATTAAAAGACACAGACTGGCAAATTGGATAGGGCCAAGACTCATTGGTGTGCTGTATTCAAGAGACCCATCTCACATGCAAAAACACACACAGGCTCAAAATAAAATGATGGAGAAAAATTTACAAAGCAAATGGAAAGCAGAAAAAAAGCAAGGGTTGCAATCCTAGTTTCTGACAAAACAGACTTTAACCAATGAAGAAAAAAAGACAAAGGGCAATACATAATAGTAATGGATTAATTCAACAAGAAAAGATAATTATCCTAAATATATATGCACCCAATACAGGAGCAACCAGATTCACAAAACAAGTTCTTAGAGACCCACAAAGAGGCTTAGATTCCCACACAATAAAAGTGGGAGATTTTAATACCCCGCTGTCAATATTAGACAGATTGAGACAGAAAATTAATGATATTTAGGACTTGAACTGAGCTCTGGAAGCTCTGGATCAAGTGGGCCTGATAGGTATCTACAGAACTCTCCACCCCAAGACAACAGAATATACATTGTTCTCAGTGTCACGTGGCACTTACTCTAAAATTGATCATATAATTGGAAGTAAAACACTCAGCAAATGCAAAAGAACTGAAATTCTAACAGTTTCTCAGACCACAGTGCAATCAAATTAGTACTCAAGACCACACAACTACATGGAAATTGAACAACATAATCCTCAGCGACTCAGCCCAAAAGCTCCTTAAACTGATAAGCAACTTCAGCAAAGTCTCATTATACAAAATCAATGTGCAAAAATCACAAGCATTCCCATACACCAATATAGACAAGCAGAGCACCAAATCATGAATGAACTCTCATTCACAATTACTACAGAGAGAATAAAATACCTAGGAATAGAGCTAACAGGGTATGCAAAGTGCCTCTTCAAGGAGAACTACAAACCACTGCTCGAGGAAATAAGATAGGACACAAAGAAACAGAAAAACACTTCATTTTCATGGATAGGAAGAATTAATGTCATGAAAATGGCCATACTTCTCAAAATGATTTATAGATTTAATGCTATTCCCATCAAACTATTACTGACATTCTCACAAAATAGAAAAATCTAATTTAAAATTCATATGGAACCAAAAAAGAGCCTATATAACCAAGACAATCCTAAATAAAAAGAACAAAGCTGAAGGCATCACACTACCTGACTTCAAACTGTATTACAAGGCTATATTAACCAAAACAGCATGGCACTGGTACCAAAAAGACATATAGACCAATGGAACGGAATAGAGATCTCAGAAATAAGGCCACACATCTACAACCATCTGATCTTCAACAAACCTGACAAAAGCAAGCAATGGGAAAAGTATTCCATATTTAATAAATGGTGTTGAGAGAACTGGCTAGCTATATGCAGAAAATTGAAATTGGATTCCATTTTTAGACCCTGTACAAAAATTAAGATGGATTAAAGACTTAAATGTAAAACTCAAAACTATAAAAACTCTAGAAAAAAATTTAGGTAACACCATTCAGGATATAGGCATGGAGAAACATTTTATAATCCAATGACCAAAAGCAATTGCAACAAAAGCAAAAATTGACAAATGGAATCTAATGAAAGTAAAGAGCTTCTGCACAGCAAAAGGCAACATACAGTATGGGAGAAAATTTTTGCAATATACCCATCCGACAAAGGTCTAATATCCAGAACTTACAAGGAACTTAAATTTATAAGAAAAAAAAAACCCATGCAAAAGTGGGCAAAGGACATAAACAGACATTTCCTAAAAGAAGACATTTATGCAACCAACAAACATGAAAAAAAGCTCGTCAGTGATCACTAGAGAAATACAAATCAAAACCACAATGAGATACCACCTCATGCCACTCATATCAAGTCAAGAAACAACAGATGCTGGTGAGGCTGTGGAGAAATAGGAATGCTTTTACACTGTTGATGGGAAGGTAAATTAGTTCAACTATTGTGGAAGACAGTGTGGCAATTCCTCAAGGATCTAGAACCACAAGTACCATTTGACCCAGCAATCCCATTACTGGGCACATACCCAAAGGAATATAAATCATTCTATTATAAATATACATGCACACATATGTTTATTGCAGCACTATTCACAATAGCAAATATATGGAATCAACCCAAATGCCCATCAATGACAGGGTGGATAAATAAAATGTGGTACATATATATCATGGAATACTATGCAGCCATAAAAAGCAAAGAGATCATGTCCTTTGCAGGGACATGCATGAAGCTGGAAGCCATTATCCTCAGCATACTAACACAGGAACAGAAAAACAAACACACATGTTCTCACTCATAAGTGGGAGCAGAACAATGTGAACATATGGATGCAGAGAAGAGAAAAATACACACTGAAGCCTGTCGGGGCAGTGGGGAGAGGGAGAGTATCAGAATAAAACTAATGTATGTGGGGCTTAATACATAGGTTATGGGTTGATAGGTGCAGTAAACCACTATGGCACATGCTTACCCATATGTAACACACCTGGATGTTCTGCACATGTATCCTGAAACTTAAAATAAAATAAAATTTAAACAAAAACAACTCTTATCAAGCAAGGTTTATGATTCTTTTTGTGGAGCACTTCATGCTGATGACATCTTGTCCATTCATTTAGGCAATGATGGAAAATCTTATTGATGTGAAAAGTCACTGAACAGGGAATTGGAAACCTGGATTTGAAAACAATGTCTTCTTCTCATTTGTAGGCAACATATCACCTCACTGAGCCATGAGTTCCTTACTCCTAAAGATAAAGTAGGGAATTAGAAGAGTGGGTCGCTGAGGTGCCTTCTATCTCTAATTATCTGTAATTCTCTCATTTTATAAAATGATACAGGCAGGAGTCTTATGATAGGAAGGAAGAGGAGAGTAGGTAGAGACCTGCATCTCTTAGGGAATAAAGCAGATGGTCTAAAGAGAGCCAGTGTTCATTTTAACCATAATAAAGGAGTGTGTTTCTTTCAGAGTTTAGAGCAATGTGAATCAGGCATCAAATTGCTGCTTATCTTTGTTCTAGTATAAAAAGTTCACTAAGACCTGGGTTCATGCAAGTTCAAAAGGTTACCAAGCCAAACTTTCTTAACCCCCTTTTTAATCAACTGGTGCTGCAATGATTAACTCAATGTTTATTTTGAAAGTCGCTGATTAGAGGAAATAATGAAATGGTGTATCACAGTACACATTCATGAATGTTGAACTGAATAATTTGCTTAGAGAGAAGTTTTTGAGGTGCAAAGGTTATGGGTACTAGCCTCTGCTCTACGTGTTCTTGGTGAAGATGATAAGTCTCTGCGTCTTGATATCCTCATCTTTAAAATGGGGATGATTTTACCATAGGTGAAGGTAATTGAGAGAATCAAAAGTGATATAATGGGAGTGAACATTCTCTGTGAATTATCAGAGTCCCTGAAAACCTGAGGGTTAAGCATTGTGTAACTGGGGTCTTGACAAAAACTTAATTTTTCCTTATAAAACAGCTTAGAATAATTATGCTGACCAATTTAAAATAAATATGATAAAAAATTAAAATAAATATGTTAATATCTCTACAGGACATACCTTTGCACAAGCATTGCATTAGTTATCTAGCAATATATATCATCCTAATGATACATAGGTACTTATGCTCACTGAATTCCATCTCCCATTCAGGTTTGTATATTGTGGTCCTTATGTGCTATAAGTTTGTTTAATAAAGTCTGCTCTAAGAATAGACCACATGTTATGTACCAAAACAAGTCTTAAAATGTTCAAAAAATTGAAAAAATAAGCATCTTCTCTGACCACAATGGAATAAAACTAGAAATTAATAAGAAGAATTTAGAAAACTATACAAATACATGTAAATTAAATAATATGCTCCCGAATGACCAGTGGGTCAATGAGCAAATTAAGGAGGAAATTCAAAAATATTTTGAAGGAAATGTCATTGGAAACACATTATACCAAAACCTATGGGTTACAGCAAAAGCAGTACTAAGAGGGAAGTTTGTAGCTATTAAGTGCCTACATCAGAAAAGAGAAAAAACTTCAAATAAACAATCTAACAATACATCTTAAAGAACTAAAAAAGAGAAAACCAAACCCAAAATTAATAGAAGAAAAGAAATGGTAAATATCAAGGCAGAAATAAATAAAGCTAAAATTACAAAATTACAAAAAAATCAATAAACAAAAAGTTGGTTTTTTTGAAAACTTAAACAAAATTGACAAACCTTTACCCAGACTAACAAAAAAAAGAGATAAGATCCAAATAGACAAAGTCAGAAATGAAAAAGGAAACATTACAAGTGATACTTCAGAAATTCAAGAGATAATTAGTGACTACTATGAGCAACTACATGCCAATAAGTTTAAAAATCTAAAAGAAATGGAAAAATTCCTAGATACAAACAACCTACCAAGATGGAATTAGGAAGAAATCGAAAACCTGAACAGACCAGCAACAGGTAATAACATCAATGTCAGGATAAAAGTTTTCCCATAAAGAAAAGCCCAGGACCTGATGTCTTCACTGATGAATATTACCAAACATTTAAAGATGAAGTAATACCAGTCCTACTCAAACTATTACAAAAAATAGAGGAAGAGGGAATACTTTCAAAGTCATTCTAGGAAGCCAATATTATCCTGATACCAGAACCAACCAAAGATTCACATGAAAAAAACTACAGAGCAATATCACTGATAAACATTGATGCAAAAATCTTCAACAAAATACTAGCAAACTGAATTCAACAGTACATTACAAATGTTGTCCATCATGACCAAGTGGGATTTATTGCTGAGATGCAAAAATGGTTCAACATATGCAAATCAATCAGTGTAATACATTGTTTCAACAGAATGAAGAATAAAAACAATATGATCATTTAATTGATGCTGAAAAGCATTTGATAAAATTTAACATCCCTTCATGATAAAGACTCTCAAAAAATTGGGAATAGAAGAAACATACCTCAACATAATAAAAAGCACATATGACAGACCCACAACTAGTACATACTGAATGAGAAAAGACAGAAAGCTTTTGTTCTAAGATCTGGAACAAGATGAGGATGTCCATTTTCACCACAGTTATTCAACATATTACTGGAAGTCTGAGCTAGAGCAATCAGACAAAAGAAAAATATCAAAGTCATCCAAGTTGGAAAAAAAAGTCAAATTATTCTTGTTTGCAGATGATACATCTTATACTGGGAAAAACCTAAGGACTCCACAAGAAAACTATTAGAAGTGATAAACAAATTTAGTAAAGTTGCAGGATACAAAGTCAACATATAAAACTTAGTAACATTTCTTTATGCTAACAGTAAACAATGTGAAAAAGAAAAAATAGTAATCTCATTTATGATAGCCACACAGAAAATTAAATAGCTAGGAATTAACAAAAGAAGTAAAAGATCTCTTTACTAAAAACTATAAGACATTGATGAAGGAAATTGAAGAGGACACAAACAAGTGAAAAAAATTTCATGTTCATTGGTTGGGAGAATCCATTTTGTAAAAATATATATTGTTAAAATATACTGCCCAAAGCAATGCAATTCCTTGCATTGCTACAGATTCAATGCAATTCCTATAACAATACCAATGACAGTCTTCACAGAAATAGAAAAAAATTCTAAAATTTATATAGAACCATAAAAGACCCAGAATAGCCAAAGCTATTCTAAGCAAAAATAACATCACTTGATTTCAAATTATACTGCAGAGCTATAGTAACTAAAACAGCATGGCACTGGTATAAAAACAGACACATAGATCAATGGAGCAGAACAGAGAACCCAGAAATAAATCCACACTCCTACAGCAAACTCCTTTTTGATAAAGGTGCCAAGAACATACATGGGGTGAAAGACAGTCTCTACAATAAATGTTGCTGAGAAAACTGGATAGCCATATGCAAAATAATGAAACTAGATCCCTATCTCTTGCCATATACAAAAATCAAATCAAAATAGATTAAAGACTTAAATGTAAGACCTCAAATTATGAAACTACTACAAGAAAGCATTTAAGAAAATCTCCATGACATTTGTCTGGGCAAAGATTTCTTCAGCAATACCCCGCAAGCACAGGGAACGAAAGCAAACATGGACAAATGGTATCACATCAAGTTAAAAATCTTTTGCACTGCAAAGAATACAATCAACAAAGTGAAGGGACAACCCACAGAATGGGAGAAAATATTTGCAAGCTACTCATCTGGCAAGGGATTAATAGTGAGAATATACAAGGAGCTCAAACATCTCTATAGAAAAAAAATCTAATAATCCCATCTAAAACTTTGCAAAAGTTTTTAATAGACATTTCTCAAAAGAAGAAATACAAATGGACAACAGGCATATGAAAAGGTGCTCAATGTCAATTATCATTAGAGAAATGAAAATCAAAACTACAATATTACCTCACCCTAGTTAAAATGGCTTATATCCAAAAGACAGGCAATAACAAATGCTGGTGAGAATATGTACAAAAGGACACCCAGGTACACTGTTGATGAGAATGAAAATTAGTACAAGCACTATGGAGAACGGTATAGAGACTCCTCAAAGAAACAAAAACAAAAACAAAAATAGAGTTACCCTATGATCCAGCAATCCTACTGCTGGGTATATACCCAAGAAGAAGGAAATCAGAATATTGAAGAGATAGCTGCACTCCCATTTTTGCTGCAGCACTGTTTATACTATTCTAGATCTGGAAGTAACCTAAGTGTCCATCAACAGATGAATGGATAAAGAAAACGTGGTGTGTGTATATATATATATGTATATACACATATATATACACAATGAAGTACTTTTTAGCCATTAAAAAGAGTGACATCCAGTCATTTGCAGCAACATGGATGGAACTGGAGATCGTTATGTTAAGCAAAATAAACCAAGCACAGAAAGGCAAACATCACATATTCTCATTTATTTGTGATATCTAAAAATCAAATCAATTGAACTGATTGAACATAGAGAGTAGAAGGATGGTTACCAGAGGCTGGCAATGGTGGTGAGGGGCTCGAGGAAAGGTAGGGATAGTTTTTGTGTGCCAAAAATAGAAAGAATGAATAAGAACTACTATTTGATAGAAGAGTAGGGTGACTATACTCAATAATAACTTAATTCTATGTTTTAAAATAATGTAAAGAATGAAATTGGAATCGTTGTAACTGAAATGATAAATGCTTGGGGGATAGATACCCCATTCTTTTTGATGTGCTTATTTCACATTGCATGGCTATTTCAAAACATCCCATGTACCCCATAAATACATATATCTACTATGTACCCACAGAATTTTTTAAATACTAAAAGATTAAATAAAAAATAAAAAATGAATTACATAAAAATAATAAAGTACGTAAATATTTTGCTTGTGTTAAAAGTTATTTTTTGGAAAAATAAAAGAACATCAATAATTCCTAAACATTACTAATCCATGAGAATTTATAATTTTTGTATCAAAATGGGACATGTAAAATTTGCTTGCCTACATTTTTGTGGTTTATTTATTAGTTCTGTACTTATTGGAGACATTGAGATGATCAGTCCAGAAGTATTTGACAAGCACCTATTGTGTATATGGATGTGGCCTAAGTTTCATGGAAGAATCAAAAATTAAATTGTTAAATAATTAGAATATACTAATTACACTGTTTTTAGTTAATAATAATCTAAGAAAGACAGAATGCGTTTATGTCAGGTGAAATGGAAATACAAACAAGTTAAAAAATACAAATATAAAGTGAAAGTAGGCATAATCATATCACACAGCATATGGAAGAGAGAGAAGGAAGGGTTAAACCTAGGAGGGCCTCTTGCAGTCCCTGAGGTTTGATGTAGATCTTTAAATATTTGCACAAAACATAGGAGTGGGGATTTTAGATGAATAGAATGGTGCTGTCAACTAAAGAAAAACATCTTGCTTCTAAAAAATTAATTTTATTCAGAGTCTTCCTGAAGACTGCAATCTAGGGTAGTCTTTCAGAGTTTCTGTTAAAATATTCCAAACTACTATTTCAGCCAAGAGCTTATATACTGGTGGTGGAGGTTCTGCATGTGCTCAGAAGTTACATCAAATGTGGTTAGAAGTTACATTAGAGCTAAACTTCATCAAAGTTTCAATGTAAAGGTACATGTACTTATAAATTACAGATGCATAATTATTAAACCTGTAAGATATTATCTTAGGTACAGAAAAAGGCAAAGGCTATAATCATTAGACTTACATTTTTTAAAAATGGCATAATTCAGGAAAAATTAGTGGAGATCTGTACTATATCCTGCTTATAGCCTTCAAGTTATTCTCCCTGAAAGCTGCACTCAGTGGCTGAGTCAGAGTTTTGTGAATTCTTGCTGACAAGTGGAATGAACAAACATAGATTCTTCATGAGAAGGGCTGACTATGTGGCTGGACAGAGCCATATGTTTGCTACTATTGTCTTGCAGTATGAAGAGATGTCCAGAGGTATTTGGTGGCAAAAAGATGGAGAAGAGAAACCTTAATTGAGTGGAACCAAAAATGAATTTGAATAGATACGGAGTTGGGGATGTCTTTCAATAACCTGCAAACCTGAATGTTGACATGGAATGTTATTTGTTCAGGTATGCACCAGAAAAAGAGTTGAATGCAGATAATTATTAGAGAAAATTATAGTAGGAGTACTGTAGAATGATATATACAATGAGAATAGAACTCAGGGACCAGATTATGAGATTGTTCCTCTCTTTGGCCTTTGTCTTGAAGGAAGTCTGGATTATGGAAATGCAGATTCTATAGCAAAGCCTGGCTCTCCATTCCAAGATGGCCAAATAGGAACAGATCTGGTCTGCAGCTCCCAGCATGATCAATGCAGAAGACAGGTGATTTCTGTATTTCCAACTAAGGTACCTGGTTCATCTCATTGGGACTGATTGGACAGTGGGTACAGCCATGGAGGGCAAGCTGGAAGAGGGCAGGGCATTGCCTCACCTGGGAAGTGCAAGGGGTCAGGGGATTTCCCTTTCCTAGCCAAGGGAAGCCGTGACAGTCTGTACCTGTCAAAATGGGACACTCCCACCCAAATACTGTGCTTTTCCCAAGGTCTTAGCAACTAGCAGACAAGGATATTCTCTCCCGTGCCTGGCTTGGCAGTTTGCATACTCACGGAGCCTTGCTCAGTCCCAGCACAGCAGTCTGAGATTGAACTGTGAGGCAGCAGCCTGAGTGGGGGAGGGCGTTCACCGTTGCTGAGGCTTGAGTAGGTAAACAAAGTGGCCAGGAAGCTTGAACTGGGCAGAGCCCACTGCAGCTCAGCAAGGCCTACTGCCTCTATAGACTCCACCTCTGTGGGAAGGGCATAGCTGAACAAAAGGCAGCACACAACTTCTGCAGACTTAGACGTCCCTGTCTGACAGCTCTGAAGAGAGCAGTGGTTTTCCTGGCACAGTGTTTGAGCTCTGGGAACAGACAGACTGCCTCCTCAAGTGGGTACCTGGCCCCTGTGTAGCCTAACTGGGAGACACCTCCCAGTAGGGGCCAACAGACACCTCATATAGGTGGGTGCCCCTCTGGGACAAGGCTTCCAGAGGAAGGATCAGGCAGCAATATTTTCTGTTCTGCAATATTTGCTGTTCTGCAGCCTCCACTGGTGATACCCAGGCAAAATCTGGAATGGACCTCCAGCAAACTCCAACAGACCTGCAGCTGAGGGACTTGACTATTAGAAGGGAAATCAACCAACAAAAAGGGATAGACTATCTAACTCCTTCTTTAATCTATTTGATTTTAATTCATTTGGCTCATAAAAATCCTGACCAAAAAAATACTTCAAACTGTTACCATTATCCTAATAGGCATAATAATAATCCTGATATGCTAAATTCTCTCAAAAGCTTTAAATTTTTACATGTAGCATTCCATAAAATGTCAAATAGTCTGTCTTCAACTAAAAAACCAAAAATTCAAATATAATGTAGTCATGAAAGTACTAAAACCTATAAACGATGTATTAAGGCCAAAAAAAGTAAAATGACATTAAAGTTTTAAATGTTAGTCACTCTTGCCTAAATTAAAACCACACCCAAAAAAGTTTTTAAACAAAACTAGGAGGCCAATTTTTCTGCTATTTATTTATTTGACTATTTGTTTTTCTTTCTACTTTTATGTTCAAGATGTACATGTGTGAGTTTGTAATGTGGGTAAATTGGATGTCACTGAGGCTTGGTGTACAAATGGTCCCATCACACAGGTAGTGAGTATAGTACCAGACGGGAAGCCTTTCAACCCATCTTCTCTTCAAGCAGTTCCCAGTATAGGGGTTTTCTAAATATACAATCATGTCATCTGCAAACAGGGACAATTTGACTTCCTCTTTTCCTAATTGAATACCCTTTATTTCCTTCTTCTGCTTGATTGCCCTGGCCAGAACTTCCAACACTATGTTGAATAGCAGTAGTGAGAGAGGGCATTCTTGTCTTGTGCCGGTTTTCAAATATGGTGATTTGGTTTTTGTTGAATTGTTTAATTTCCTTATAGATTTTGGATAACAGACTTTGTTACACGCATCTTTTGTGAATATAGTCTCCTATTCTCTGGTTGTCTGTTTATACTTAGTTTTTTTTTTTTCCTCTGCAGAAGCGCCTTAATTTATTCCACTTATCAATTTTGGTTTTTGTTACAATTGCTTTTGGGGTCTTAGTCATAACTTCTTCACCAAAATTGATGTCCAACATGGTATTTCCTAAGTTTTCTTATTTTTTTTTAGGTCTACATTTAAGTCTTTAATCCATCTGGAGTTTTTTTTTTGTATAGGGTGAAAAGAAGGGTGCCAGTTCCAGTCTTCTGCATATGGCTAGTCAGTTATTCCAGCATCATTTATTCAACAGGAAATCTTTTCCACATTGTTTGTTATTGCTGACTTGTTGAAGAACATGTGGTTGTATGTGTGTGGCTTTATTTCTGGGTTATATAATACGTTCCATTGGTCTATGTGTCTGTTTTTGTGCCAGTACCATATTATTTTGGTTACTATAGCCTTGTAGCATATTTTAAAGTTAGTTAATATGATGCCTCTAGCTTTGTTCTTTTGCTTAGAATTCCTTTGGCTATTCATGCCCTTTTTTGTTCCATATGAATTTTAGAATAATTTTTTTAATTGCGGGAAAAATGACATTAATTTTTTTAATTACAGGAAAAATGACATTGGTGGTTTAATAAGAATAGTGAATCTTTAAATTGTAAGGTCATTTTAATGATATTGATTCTTTTTATCCATGAGAATGGAATGTCTTTCCTTTTGTTTTCATTACCGCTAATTTCTTTCAGCAGTGTTTTGTAATTTTCATTGTAGAGACCTTTCACTTCCTTGGTAAGCTGTGTTTCTAGGTATTTTATTTTTTGTGGCTTTTGTAAATGGAATTGTATTCTTGATTTGGCTCTCAGCTTGGAATTTATAGTTATATAGAAAAGCTACTAATATTTGTACACTAATTTTTTTATCCTTAAACTTTACTGAAATTGTTAGTCAGTTCTAGGAGCCCTCTGACAGAGTCTATGAGGTTTTCTAGGTATAGAATCATATTGTCTGTGAAGAGAGTTAGTTTTACTTCCTGTCTTCTTATTTGGATGCTTTTTATTTCTTTCTCTTGCCTGACTGCTCTGGCTAGGACTTTCAGTACTATAGTGATTAAGAGTGGTGTGAGTGGGAATACTTGTCTTGTTCTAGTTCTCCAGAGTAATGGTTCAAGCTTTTGCCTGTTCAGTATAATGTTGGCCATGGATTTTCATATATGGCTTTAATATTTTAAGAAGCTACTATGTTAAACTAAATTCATGCACTAGGCCTTAACAAACCAGACCAAACCAAAAAGAGTCAGTCATACTAACTACAACATAATCAAACTAAAATTTAAAAGAAAAAAAACAAAATATCGAAACAGAACAAGTTTTCTTTTTTTTCTCTCCTCTCAAAAATACCGGAGGGAAGGTGGAACAATATGACAACATAGAAAGCTCCAATAATCATCCCCCCTGACAGGACACCAATTTAACAACTATCTGTTAGAAAAAAAACAGTCTTGAATAAACAATACCATCCCTCCCCCATCTCTTGCCCCTACCTCTGCAGCTACTGTGTGCTGCAGAAAGCATTTCCAAGAGCTGGGGGAGAGAACACACAGCAATTGTGAGGCATTGAACTCAGTGCTGTCCTGTTATAGCAGAAAGGAAAGCCAGAACAGACTCAGCTGATACCTGCCCACAAATGGAGCATTTAAACCAGCCCTAGACAGAGAGAATTGTCAATCCAGGAGACGGAACTTGAGTTCCCGCAACCTCTCCACCATGGGCTAAAGTGCTCTAGAGTATGTAAATACTCTTGAAAGCAGCCTAGCTCACAAGGACTCCAACTTTAAGGTGAGTCCTAGTGCTGAACTGGGCCCAGAGTCAGTAGACAGGGTGGGTGGGGAACGTGACCTACTGAGACATCAGCTGGTGATGGCTAAGGGAATGCTGGCACCTCCCCTCCCCAAAACCTCAGGCTGCACAGCTCACAGCTTCAAAAGAGATCCTTTCCTTCCACTTGAGGCAAGGAGAGAGAAGAGTCAAAAAGGCTTTGTCTTGCATTTTGGATACCCAGTCACCCACAGCAAGATAAGGCACCAGTCAGTCATGAGGCCCTGGTTCTAGTCCCTAGCTCCCTGATGATATTTCTAGACAATGCTGGCCCAGAAAGGCTGTGTTGAAGAGAAGGACCCAGTCCTAGCAGCATCCATCACCTGATGAATAAATAATCCTTAAGCCCTGAATAATCAATGGTGATACTAAGATACTAAATTGCAAACTTTGAGTGAGATTCTGAGACTTGCAGGCTTCAGGTACCAACTTGGCCACAGAGGGGCAAAGTACTAAGTGGGCTATTGGAGTCGTTTGATTCCAGGACTTGGCACTTGGACAGCATTTCTGAACATCTTCAGGATGAGAGGGGAGCCCACTTCCTTGAAGAGTGAGTTATAGGCCAGGCAGCATTAAACACAAGCTGCCTGAGGCCCTTAAGCCTTAATGGACCATCAGTGGTAGTCTTGTAGAACTTCCCAGGGGTCTGTCATGGTGGTGGCCACGGAGTGAGACTCTTCTGCCTTTGGAAAGGGTAGGGAGATTGGGAAGGACTGCATCTTGTAGTTTGAGTGCCATCTCAGCCACAGTACCACAAAACACCAGGTATACTTCTAAAGGTTTTGACTCTAGTCCCTGGCTCCTGACAGGACCTTCGGATTCACCTGTGGCCTAGAGGACCTCACCATCCTGAAGGGAAGGACACAAGCCTGGCTGGCATTGCTACCTGCTGAGTGCAGAGCCTTAGGGTTTTGAGCAAACATATGGTATTGTTTATTCAAGACTGTTTTTTTTTTTTTTTTCTAACAGATAGTTGTTAAACAAAGCATAGGGATCAGGTGCTGTGTTGGCTTCAGGTTTGAACCAGTGCAGTCATAGTGGTGGAGGCCACAGGGTTGCTTGTGTCACCCACCTGCAGCTTCAGGTGTCTCAAAAGAGAGAGACTTTGTTTGTTTGAGAGAAAGTTTGAAGAAAGAACAAGAGCATCTGTCTGGTAATCCAGAGAATTCTCCAAAATTTTGTCTGAGAACATCACGATGGTAACTCAATGAGTCTGCAGGAACTACAGCATTACTAATCTTTCATTACCACCTAAAGCAGATACAGCTTAGACAACACCCAAATTCTTTCAAATAACTGAGAAACCTACCAAGAGGGACTGGTACATAGAAGCTCAGACTGCAAAGACTACAATAAATACCTAATTCATCAATGCCCAGACACAGATGAACAAGTATCAAGAAAATCCAAGAAAACATAACCTCACCAGATACACTAAATAAGGCACCAGAGACCAATCCTAAAGAAACAGAAATATGTAACCTTTAAGACAGAGAATTCAAAATAGCTCTGTTTAGGAAACTCGAAGAAATTCAAGATAATACAGAAAAAGAATTCAGAATTCTACCAGATAAAGTTAACAAAAAGATTGAAATAATTTTTTGAAAATCAAGAAGACATCTTGGAGTTTAACAATCCAATTGGCGTGCTGAAAAATGCATCAAAGTCTTTTAATAACAGAACTGATCAAACAAAAGAAGAATTAGTGAGCGAGCTTAAATGTAGGCTATTTAAAAATACACAGTCAGAGGAGACAAAAATAAAAATAAAAAGCAATGAAGCACTGCTATAAGATCTAAAAAACAACCCCAAGACGGAAAGTCTAAGAGTTACTTGCCTTAAAGAGGAGGTAGAGAAAGAGATAGGATAGAAAGTTTATTCAAAGGAATAAAAACAGGGAACTTCTCAAACCTAGAGAAAGATATTAGTATCTAAGGTTATGGAACATCAAGCAGATTTAATCCAAAGAAGACTACCTCAAGGCATTTAATGATAAAACTCCCGAAGGTTAAGGATTTAGAAAAAAAAAGTATTGTAAAAGCAGCAACAGAAAAGAAAGAAATGATATACCATGGAGCTCCAGTATGTATGGCAGCAGACTTTTCAGTGCATACCTTGCATTCCAGGAGAGAGTGGCATGGCATATTTAAACTGCTGAAGGAAAGAAGATTTTACCCTTTTGCCCTTGTGTCTGGCAAAAAAAAAAAAAAAAAATCCTTCAAAAATGGAGATATAAAGACTTTCTCAGACAAATGCTGAGGGATTTTGTCAACAGAAAGCCTGTCCTAAAAGAAATGCTAGAGGGAGTACTTTAATCAGAAATAAATAAGCAATAAGTAAGCACTTCAAGATACAAATCTCATTGGTAACAGTAAGTACACAGGAAAACAGAGAACATTACAACACTCTAATTGTTGTGTATAAACTACTCTTTTTTTTTTTTTTTTTGAGACAGAATCTCGCTGTGTCACCCAGGCTGGAGTGCAGTGGTGTGATCTTGGCTCACTGCAAGCTCTGCCTCCCAGGTTCATGCCATTCTCCTGCCTTAGCCTCCCGAGTAGCTGGGACTACAGGTGCCCGCCACCATGCCCAGCTAATTTTTTGTATGTTTTAGTAGAAATGGGGTTTCACCATGTTAGCCAGGATGGTCTTGATCTCCTGACCTCGTGATCCACCTGCCTCGGCCTCCAAAGTGCTGGGAGTACAGGCATGAGCCACCGTGCCCGGCCATAAACTACTCTTATCTTACGTAGAAAGGCTGAATGATGAGCCGATCAAAAATAACAACTACAACAACTTTTCAAGAAATAGGCTGTGCCATAAGATATAAATAGATACTACAAAAAGTTAAAAAGCAGGTGGAGGAAGTTGAGGTGTAGAGCTTTTATTAGTTCATTTTTGCTTGTTTGTTTGTTTATCGAAACAGTGTTACATTTTTATCAGGTTAAAATAGTGGGTACTGAGACAGTATTTGCAAGTCCATGTGGGAATCTCAAGCCAAAATACATAAAATGGATACACAAAAAATCTAAAGCAAGAAACTAAATTGTATCAACAGAGAAAATCACCTTCACTAGAAGGAAGACAGGAAGGAAGGAAGGAAAGAATACCACAAAACAACTAGGAAACAAATGAGAAAATGGCAGGAGTAAGTCCTTACTTATTAATAATAACATTGAATGTAAATGGAATAAACCCTCCAATCAAAACACATAGAGTGGCTGAATGGAGGAAAAAGCAAGATCTATTGACCTGTTGCCTGCAAGAAACACACTTCACCTATAGAGACACACATAGACTGAATGTAAAAAAATGGAAAAATATATTCCATGCCATTGGAACCAAAAAAAGAGCAGGTGTAGCCATACTAATATCAGACTAAATAGATTTTAAGACAAAAACTATAAGAAGAAAAACAAACTATAAGAAGAAACAAATAAGTCAACTTGATGACCCCATTTAATGATAATGGAGACAGTTCAGACAGACGATATGAGGATTTTAAATATATATGCATCCAACACTGGAGCACCCAAATATGTAAAGCAAATATGATTAGAGATATATAGAAAGGTAAACTTTAATACAATAATAGCTGGAGATTTCAACACTTTACTTTCAACATTGGATAGGTCCACTTGACAGAAAGTAAACAAAGAGGCTGGGTACAGTGGCTCACACCTGTAATCCCAGCACTTTGGGAGGCCAGAGTGAACAGATTACTTCAGCTCAGGAGTTTGAGACCAGCCTGGCAACATACTGAGACAGTGTTTCTACCCCCGCCAAAAAGAAAAAGAGGGAAGCGAAGGGAAAGGAAAGGAAGGGCGAGGGGAGGGAGAGGAAGGGGAGGGCACAGGAGGGGAGGGGAGGGGAGGGGAGACATCTGACATAATCTGCACTACACATCAAATGGATGTAATAGATATTTACAGAAGGTTTTATATAATCACTCTAGAACACACACTCTTTTCCTCAGCACATGGATTATTCTCAATAATAGACCATATTTTAAGTCACACAACAAGTCTTAAAACATTCAAAAATAATTGAAATAATGTAAACCAACTTCTATGGCCACAGTAAAGTAAAACTGGAAGTCAATAACAAGAGGAATCTTGGAAAATACACGAATACATGAAAATTAAACAGTGTGCTCCTGAATGACCAGTGGGTCAATGAAGAAATTTAGAAGGAAATTGAAAATTTCTTGAAATAAATGATAATAGGAACACAACATAACAAAACCTATGAGATACAGCAAAAGCAGTACTAAGAGGAAGTTTATAGCTGTAAGTGCCTACGTCAAAAAAAGAGGAAAACCTTTCTAAAAATAACCATAACAATGCATCTTAAAGAACAAGAAAAGCAAGAGCAAATGAAAGCCAAAACTAGAAGAAAAGAAATAATAAAGATCAAAAGAGAAATAAATTGAAAAGAAAACAATATAGAAGATGAATTAGCAAAACATTGATTTTGGAAGGTAAAACAAAACTGAAAAACCTCTAGCAAGATTAACTTTAAAAAGAGAATACCCAAATAAATGAAATCAGAGATGAAAAAAGAGACCTGACAACTGATACTGCAGAAATTTGAAGGATCATTAGTGGTTACTATGAGCAACTATAAGTCAATAAATTGAAAAACTTAGAAGAAATGGACAAATTCCTAGACATAAACAACCTATCAAGATTGAAACATGAAGAAATCTAAAGCCTGACATGCCAATAACAAGTAATGAGATCAAAGTTGTATTAAAAATCTTCCTGTAAAGAGAAGCCCTGGACCCGAAAGCTTCACCACTGCATCCCACCAAACATTTAAAAAACAACTAATACCAATTCTACTCAAACTATGCCCACCCCCACCAAAAAAAAAAATAGAGCAGGAGGGAATACTTCCCAGCTCATTCTATAAAGCCAGTGTAACCCTGACAATAAAACCAGGCAAAAACATATCAAAAAGAAAAAACTATAGGCCAATTTTGCTGATGAATATTGATGCAAAAATTCTCAACAAAATGCTAGCAAGCTGAATTCAACAATATTTTAAAAGGACCATTCATTGTGATCAAGTGGGATTTATCCCTGGGATGGAAGGATGGTTTAACATATGCAAGTCAATTAATGTGATACATCCTATCAACAGAATGAAAACTATGTGATCATTTCAATTGATGCTGGAAAATCATTTGATAAAGTTCAACATCCTTTCATGATAAAAACTCTCAAAAAACAGGGAATAAAGGAAATAAAACAACATAGTAAAACTCATATATGATGGAACTATTAATTATGATAGCTATTAAAGAGGAAAAATTGATAGGTTTTTCTCTAAGATCTAGAGTTTAAAAACAATGCCCATTTTTATTTTCACCACTGTTATTCAACATAATATTGGAAGTCCTAGCTAGAGTAATCAGACAAGAGAAAGAAATAAAGGGCATTTGAATGGAAAAGGACAAATTCAAATTACCCTTGTTGCAGATGTTATAATCTTATATTTGGAAAAACCAAAAGATTCCACCAAAAAAAAACTATTAGAACTGATTTAGAAATTTAGTAAAGTTGCATGATACAAAATCAACATACAAAAATAAGTAGTATTTTTATATGTCAACAATGAACAACCTGAAAAAAAATTAAAAAGTAACCTCATTTACAGTAGTCACAAATAAAATTAAAGATCTAGGAATTAACTTAATAATATGAGACAAAGATCTCTATAATAAAAACTGTAAAACTCTAATTTAAAAAATTGAAGAGAACAGGGGAAAAAATTAAAAGATATTTCATGTTCATGGAAGGGAAGAATCAATATTGTTAAAATATTCATGCTACCCAAAGAAATCTACAGATTCAATGCTATCACTACCAAAAAAATGACATTCTTCACAGAAATAGACAAAAAAACTATCCTAAAGTTTATAAGGAATTACAAAAGACCTAGAATAGCAAAAGCTATTCTAAACAAAAATAATAAAATCAGAAGAACCACATTACCTGACTTCAAATTTTACTACAAGGTTAGAGTAACCCAAACAACATGGTACTGGCATAAAAAAAAGACACATAAACCAATAGAACAGAATAGAGAATCCAAAGACAAATTTACACAACTACAGTGAAGTCACTTTTGACAAATGTGCTAACATACACTGGGGAAAAGACAGTTTTTTCAATAAATTGTGCTAGGAAAACTGGATATCCATATGCAGAAGAATGAAACTAGACCTCTATCTATAATCATATACAAATATCAAATCTAAATGGATTAAAGACTTAAATCTAAGACCTCGAGCTATGAAAATACTACAAGAGAACACTGAGAAAAATCTGCAAGACATTGGTCTGGGCAAAGATTTCTTGAGCTATACACCACAAGCACAGACAACCAAAGCAAAAATGGACAAATTAGATCACATCAAGTTAAAATACTTTTGCATAATAAATAAAACAATCAACAAAGTGAAGGCACAGCATACAGAATGGGAGAAAATATTTGCAAACTACCCATCTGACAAGAGATTAGTAACCAGAATATATAAGGAGCTCAAACATTTCTATAGAAAAATATTTAATAATCTGATTAAAAAAATGGGCAAAAGACTTGAACAGATATTTCTTAAAAGAAGATGTATGAATGGCAAATAGGCATATAAAATGTGCTTAGCATTGATCATCAGAGAAATGCAAATTAAAACTACAATGAGATATCATCTCACTTCAGTGAAAATGGCTTATATCCAAATGACAGGCAATAACAAAGAGAATGTAGAGAAAAGGGAGCCCTCATACACTGTTGGCGGGAAGGTAAATTACTACAACCGCTATGAGAGAACAGTTTAGAGGTTTCTTGGAAACTAAAAATAGAGCTACCATATGATCCAGTAATCCCATTGCTGGGTGTATACCCTAAAGAAAGGGAATCAGTGTGTCAAACAGATAACTGCACTCCTATGTTCATCACAGTACTGTTCACAATAGCCGAGATTTGGAATCAACCCAAGTGTCCATCAACAGATGAATGGATAAAGAAAATGTGGCATATATACACAAAGAGGTTCTATTCAGCCATAAAAAGAGAATGAGATCCAGTCATTTGCAACAACATAGATGCAACTGGAGATCATTATGTTAAGTGAAATAAGCCAGACACAGAAAGACGAACATTGCATGTTTTCACTTATTTGTGGGTTCTAAAAATCAAAGAAATTTAACTCATTTCATACCTCCCATTCTCCCAGTACCCTTCCCAACCTCTGGTAACTCTACTCTCTATTAGAGAAGTTACTCTCTCATAGTTACCAGAGGCTGGGAAGGGTAGTAGGAGGGTGGGGGGGGGTATCTGGGGTGCTTAATGAATGCAAAAAAATAGTGAAAAGACCTACTATTTGATAGAAAACCGGGTGATTATAGTCATTAATAATTGAATTGTACATTTTAAAATAACTAAAAGAGCATAATTGTATTGTAACTCAAAGGATAAATGCTTGAGGGGATGGATATTCTATTCTTCGTGATGTGATTTTTACACATTACATGCCTGTATCAACACATCTCATGTACTCCATAAAGAAGTACACCTACTATGTACCCACAGAAATTAAAAATTAAAGAAAAATAAATAAAATGAATTCCAAAACAAAGAAAATCTCTCTACTGTAAACCTTACAAAAAAATGTGAAATCCTTACTCCTATATTAGAACAGAATAGAAAACCCATAGATAAAACCACATACCTGTGGCCAACAGATCTTTGGCAAAGTTAACAAAGATATACACTGTGGAAAGGACACCCTATTCAATAAATGGTGCTGGGAAAATCAGCTTGCCATAAACAAAAGAATGAAATTGGGCCCCTAATTCTTACTACATATCAAAATTAACTTAAGATGGATTAAAGACAAATGTGAGACCTAAAACCATAAAAATCATAGAAGAAAACCTAGGAAAAATTCTGACATTGGCCTAGGCAAATAATTCGTAACTAAGACCTCTAAAACAAATGCAACAATATCCCGTGACAATTGGAACTTTGCCCAGTTTTTAATGGGGTTATTTGTTTTGTCTTATTGACTTGTTTGAGTTCCTTATAAATTCTGGATATTAGCTCTTTTTTGAATACACGGTTTGCAAATATTTTACTCTATTGTGTAGGTTGTCTGTTTACTCTGTTAATTATTTCTTTGCTATGCAGAAGCTTTTTAGTTTAATTAAGTCCCATTTGTCTTAAGAGGTTTTAGCAAAAATAAGAATCTAGATGTAAATCTTACACTATTCACAAAAGTTAACTCCAAATTGTTTATAGAACTAAATGTGAAACACAAAACTATAAAACTCTGAGAAGATAACATAGGAGAAAATATAGAAGACCTTGGCAATGGTTTTTCAAATACAACAAGTGCACAATGCATGAAAGAACAAATCAATAATCTGAACTTTGTTAAAACAAAAAAGTTTTACTCTGTAAAAGACACTATCAAGGGAAGGAGAAGTCCAGCTAAAAGAGGAATAATAGTTCCAAAAGATACAAGAATATATCTTTATAATAAAACTCTGTCATCCAAAATACTCAAAGAACTCTTAAAGCTCAACAACAAAAAACTGGACACCCTTAATAGAAACATGGGCAAAAGATTTGAACAGACATCCCATCCAAGAAGATAAACAGATGTCAAATATGCATGAAAACTGTTCAACATTACACATAATTAGGGACCTGCAAACGAAGACAACAATGACACATACCTTTATAATAATGAACACCTAAGGCATTGATAAAACCAAACGTTGGCAAGGATTTGAAGCAATGGGAACTATTAGTTATTGCTGATATGAATGCAAAATGTCACAGACACTCTGGAAGAGAGTTTGGTGGCTTTTTACAAAACTAAAATATGCTTACCATATGATCCAGCCGTTGTGCTCCTTGATATTTGCCAAATGAGTTGAAAACATATGTCCACACAAAACTTGCACATGGACATTTATAGCATCTTTATTCATTATTGCCAAAAGTGGAAGCAACCAAGATATCCTTCACTAGATGAATAGATAAACTGTGGTACATCAATGCAAGGGAATATTATTATATTACTATTTGGTGGTAAGAAGAAATGAGCTTTCAAGCCATGAGAAGACATGGAGAAACCTTCTGCATATTAATAAGTGAAGGAAACCCACCTGAAAAGGCTACATGCTGTGTGATTCCAACTATATAACAATCTCTTATAGTAAAGGCAAAACCATGGCAACACTAAAGTGAACTATGGTTCACTTGTTACCAAGGACTTGCATGGAAGGGAGAGAATAGGCAGAGCACAGAGGATTTTTAGGACAGCAAATCTATTCCGTATGATGCTACGATGGTGAATATATGGCATTATACATCAGTCAAATTTATAGAACGTACAACACAAAGAGTAAACCCTATGTGAACTTTCAACTTTGGTGATGATTATGTCTTATTGTTGGTTCACTGACTGTAACTAATGAACCCCACTGATGGGGGTTGTTGATTGTGGGAAAGACTATTTGTAGGTGCTGGGAAGGGGTTTGTGGGAACTGTTGCTGGGAGCCTAAAATTGCTATAAAAATAAATTATATTAATTAAAAAAACCCCGCTCTAATTCACAACTCTATCCAAGCTGAGGATGGTGTCAATCTGTGACTGTAGAGGGCTTAATTAATGCTAATACACTCTTGATCATTTGGACTCAGGTGGGAATTCTATGGGATGGGGTATTTCACTGAACGACCAAGCAGGAAAACTGGGATTCTAATACAAAATCTTTTACTGGTGCATTGATAATGCTCTAACTCCCTGAGTCACCAATTGCTTAAGCAAAATTAAATTAGTAGATCTCAGAGATCCCATCTGTCTTTAAATTATCTATGTTCCTTTTATTCTATAAAAAGAAAGGTCAAGGCAAGAGCCTCAGCTCAAGAGAAGAAACAAGGAGCAGAGCAAGGACAACTGTTTCTCAAGGAATAAAATTATTGCTCTAAAGAGAGAAAGTGAACTTATTTTATCCAAATAAACTATCTTATACCTACATGAGTGAGGCAGCAAATTACTGCTTCCCTTTGCCCTGGATAAAGGGTTCACCAGGATGTGGACTCACTCACCTTTTAAAGGTTATAAAACCAAACACGTTTGACCCACATTTTACTCAACTGGTGCTAGAATTATTAACTAAATTAATGTTTATTTTGAAAGTCACTGATTAGATTAATCCACAAGTATTGAATTTTAGTCAATCTTGGTGCCCCAATTTAACTGGATGTTTTGCTTAAAAGGAAGGCAGCAAGATGTAGGGGTTATGGTTTCCAGTCCCAGCTTGGTCACTTGCATTCTGTGTGTCCTTAGTTAAAGTACTGAATCATCATGGTCTAACTGTCTCCTCTCTAAACTGGGAATAATTTTACAGTGGGCAAAGATAATTGAGAGAATAAAAAGAGATGTGATAAGTGTGAAAATTCTGTGTAAATTTGTCATAATGTCTATAATCGATAAAACATTGTATAACTGGGTCTTAATATTTTCTTAATGAAAGAGCTGGAAATAACTGTACTGGTCAATTTAGAATAAAGGTAATCTTTTCAGAGCATGCCTTTGTATACACACTTTGTTATTAGTGATCTAGTAATGTTCATAAATCCAGTTGTATTTAGATCTTCATGACCATTGACTATCAGTTCCCATTCAGGTCTGCACATTGCAGTGGTTCTGTGCCCTGGGTCCATTCAATGATTTCCCTGTGTTCCATCTTCTATTGAATCCACAACTGTTGCTCTGTGTATAATTTCTCTTCCTTGCTGTGTATGATTACATTCTATTATTTGTAACAAGAACAGACCAAAAACAATAGAAGCAGCCATGTCTGGAGGTGACTGGGAGGTGGAGAAGCCATAGATTTTCAAGCCATCTGCCATAAATCATGTGAGATTGGCCCTTTCCTTAATAATGCTGAACAACTTTCACTTGTGAGGTGATGCAGAGGGGAGAACTCTAACTTTTATTTCTTCTTTTGAGCATCTCCGGTCCTCTTATCCTTATAAACAAATAATGGACTTCTATTTAATGTGAAGCCTGTTGCTTTCTGAACAGAGTCAAGGTGGTGTATCTTCAGAGTAACTAATGTCTGGGGTTTGTTTTGTTGTTCTAAAATTGTTCTTGAGCCAGCTGTGGTGTAAGTGATAATGAACCCCAATGGGCATCAGAAGATCTCTGCTCAAATCCCGCTTTTACCAGCGATGAGCTGTGTGGCACTGACAGGTGTCCTGTTCTCCCAGAGTTTCTTTCCCAGTTTGAAAAATAAAAAATGATAATCTTTACATTCCAGTCTCTGTTAATGGTGAATATACATTTTTATATATATATTTAATATAATATTTAATAGTATAAATATGTATTTGTTATTATTATGTAATAATGTATGTAACACTCCCTGCTAATTCAGTGTGTCTCTTTGACATGTAAACAATCACCTATTATAATGATGTAATAATAACATAATTATTATGTAATAACAAATATATATTTATGTATATTGTTTATATACATTTAAATATATAAATATACATTTATTAGCTAATAATTTGATATATGTGTGGTCATTCAACATGTATGAGTTATATTCACTATTTCATGTTTAGGCAGCTGTATTTTAAGTGAACTATACTAAATATTTGAAAGGCTTTTGTTATCAAGGGCTAAGTCTCCTGTTTTTTGATATAGCATTACAATGTACATTTTTTATATACAAAATATAGAATACACTGATTTCCCTCAAGGTCATAAGTTCCCAACTGGTCATTAATCTGAGAATATTGAATTTTGAGTATATTCTAACATAGAATCATTTACTTCAGTGTTTCTCCATCACCACAGCACATTGGAACAACCAGGGACTTTTAATTACCAATACCTGGGCTCCAATCCAATACAATTAAACCAGAATCTCCTAGATGGGCACTGGAAAGAAGGAGTAGGACAAAATAACATTTTATCTCTATCCGTGGGCCAAAGTCCACTCAGAAAAAAAGTATAAATTGGATCTAGGTGATTGCTTACTTTACATGTCAAAGAGACACACACTGAATTAGCAGGGAGTGTTATAAAAGCTTTGGAGTGCAAACTCACAGCTGTCGTAATAAGAAGAGAAGGCTTCAATGGAACCTTTTGTGGTCCTGGTGCTCTGTCTCTCTTTTATTCTTCTCTTTTCCCTCTGGAGACAGAGCTCTGGGAGAAGGAAGCTCCCTCCTGGCCCCACTCCTCTTCCTATTATTGGAAATATGCTACAGATAGATATTAAGAACATCTGCAAATCTTTCAGCAATGTAAGTATGCCTTATGTTCCTCCAGCCAATTGCAAAGAGTAAGTTATTTGACTGCTATTTTTAGATAAAATATATTCCTAGAAGCACACTATTATAATAGATCATTGTAAAGCAAAATACCCCCTCTGAACTTCTTTGATGTTTCTTTTGTCTTCCTATTTTTTTTTTTTTTTGAGACGGAGTCTCACTCTATTGCCCAGGCTGGAGTGCAGTGGCACTATCTCCGCTCACTGCAAGCTCTGCCTCCCAGGTTCGCACCATTCTCCTGCCTCAGCCTCCCCCCAGTAACTGGGACTACAGGTGTCTGCCACCATGCCTGGCTAATTTTTTGTATGTTTTAGTAGAGACAGGGTTTCACCGTGTTAGCCAGGATGGTCTCGATCTCCTGACCTCATGATCTGCCTGCGTTGGCCTCCCAAAGTGCTGGGATTACAGGTGTGAGCCACCGTGCCTGGCCTCTTTTGTCTTTCTAAGTCTGTCATTATCAGAAATAGTGGAGTGAGTTGATACATTTTGTGAATACTGAAACATTGGGGTCATTGTATGATAGAATCATTTAATACAGTGGCAAAAGTTTGAAGTGCTGTTTCCCCTGTTTGTTTCATAGTGTTTTGCTGTGATTTTTGACTGAAGGTAAAGGGAAGTGTGTGTGATTAGAAATTTCATCCAATAAGTCCTCTACTATAGTAGTCATGTGTTTTATTCAGAATGGTCATGAAAATTGAACTTCTCTGAAGATTCATTTGATGGCTGATGTGAAATAAATATCTGTGGGTTCAGGGCAAACATAAGTGCATGAAAGAAAGAAGTAATTGGTCACAGCCCAATTGGTGGTTAACAGAATTCTTTTGGATTCTGAACAAAGCCACTGTCTGTGGCCAAGATTGCTGGAGAATGGAAGAAATTGTTCTTCCAGGAGATGCTGAATGTCCTGATTCTAACTTTGTGGTGCTTCATCATTCCATATTGGTAATACCAGCAGTTACAAACTGGACTGGGCATTAGAATCACCTGGGGTGACACTGAAAATACAGATTTCTAGGGTTCATCACTGGACTGCTGTATCAGAATCCTCATGCTAAGAGCTTTACAAGTGACCCTGAAGTCCTTAGCTGGGTAGTGGCCTCAAGGTGGACATGGGGGAGTGATAAATTGCTCAAGCATCAGTTTAAATTAGCAGAGATTCCAGTTTGGAGCTTCTATATATTACCTGTGGGACTCTGAGAATGAATTTGCAATTCTCTGGCCTCAGTTTCTTCATTTTTAAAACAGGGCAAATGAATGTGCTGAATGTGTTGATGTGAGGATGAACTGTGATTTGTGTACCAATTGCCTGGGTTATTGCGTG
The DNA here is from genome assembly GCF_009828535.3 of Hylobates moloch. Classification (NCBI taxonomy): domain Eukaryota; kingdom Metazoa; phylum Chordata; class Mammalia; order Primates; family Hylobatidae; genus Hylobates; species Hylobates moloch. Next base: position 38,593,729 of record NW_026652278.1, read on the forward strand.
ACACATCACAGGCCATCTATAAGTGGCAGCTATAACAATCACCATCACATTTATGTACAAAATTCAGAAATATCAAATCTATGTGTGGCAAATATGAACATTAAAAAATGCAATGAAAATATCAGTCTGAATCATACATAATATTTGGAGCAAATAGCGACTTATTTTGCTGCTATGTGCATTTCCTTTCCCAGTTCTCAAAAGTCTATGGTCCTGTGTTCACCGTGTATTTTGGCATGAATCCCATAGTGGTGTTGCATGGATATGAGGCAGTGAAGGAAGCCTTGATTGATAATGGAGAGGAGTTTTCTGGAAGAGGCAATTCCCCAATGTCTCAAAGAATTACTAAAGGACTTGGTAGGTGCACATAATCCTGTGTCAGCTTTGGTAATTGGGGTGAGGGGGATGGAAAACAGAGCCCTAAAAAGCTTCTCAGCAGAGCTTAGCCTATCTGCATGGCTGCCGAGTGTTGCAGCGCTTTCTTCCTTGGCTGTGAATTCTCCCAGTTTCTGCCCCCTTTTTTTGTTAGGAATCATTTCCAGCAATGGAAAGAGATGGAAGGAGATCCGGCGTTTCTCCCTCACAACCTTGCGGAATTTTGGGATGGGGAAGAGGAGCATTGAGGACCGTGTTCAAGAGGAAGCTCACTGCCTTGTGGAGGAGTTGAGAAAAACCAAGGGTGGGTGACTCTACTCTGCGTCACCGACCTTAACAGTTAACTGTCTTCACTAATGATGTCCTTGGAAACATTTCAGGGGTGGCCAGATCTTCATTGTGCTCCTGGTTGTCAGCCCTCAGGTGGTGGAGGGAGATTTGAAGCACAGAGATGAGGGAGGTTTTGTGTATCTGTGCTTTGCCTGTATAAATGTGTTGGTTCATAGGGTGTAGGATTAAAAGGTCATTTAATCCTATTTTCTGCTCAATTTTGTTTCCTTGTTTTCAAATCAGAAATCATAAATAAGGGTCTTGAGTTCAATTTTGAAAAGAATTAAAGAAGGTTTCCCCCATAGCATAAATCTGCATTACCTCCACCAGAACATTTCACCAGAGAACACTTGGAGAGTGGACATGGTGAAAATGACCTCATCACACCTTATGGAACATGAACCAAGTTATATGTGCTTTCATTTAATTAGAGTTTTTTCATATGGTCAGACTCACATGTCTGGAAATTCCTTCCAGGTCCATGCCTACAGCTCTGGCCAGCAATGACACTATGTATGGTTTTACTTGCTTAGGTATATCTCAGTACAGTTTTCGTCAGTTCTTATTTCTCAGGAAACACAGTACTATTTGAAAACTGTCAGGATTAATTATTTCTTGTTAACCACTACTTACTGTAACAATTAATATATTTTAAGTAAATATAATCTATAGTATAACTCAGCAAAATACACAAATACTAATTTGGAAATAATTCGTTTAAGTAGATTTTAACTATTATGAAAAACTCTTTATCCTGTCTTCCTTAAATGTAATTTGGCTATGTTTTCAGTTTTGTCATCTTTTTTCCCCTGTATTGGTTCTTAGATTTGAAATTTGTGCTAATCATTTTTCTCCCACTGCCAATTTACTCACCTATGAAGTGCTTGTTATAATCAATCGGATTATCAGCTGGGATATAAAATTACCTTTTTAAATTCACTCTTCCAAATGCAGTAAAAAAAAACAAAACAAAACAACCTGGATATCAGATTGTACCTGAGAAACACACACACACACACACACACACACTCTCTCTCTCTTTCTCTCTCTCTCTCTCTCTCACCAAGGCTTCCCAAATTACCTTTCACCCCCTTGGCTAAAACAACAGTTTTCCTGAAACTTTAGAGACCTGTAATGTTTAAAGGAGTCTGGCATAGAAGCGGCTAACTCAGCAGGTTTCTTGTTGTTCAATGTTCCAACTTTATTCAGAACCCTTTCATTTCATGTCACTCTTATTTAGGATCTATAGACGTGAATTTGGGCACCCTTTCCATTTATGTTCACTAGTCACTTGGTTACAGCAATTTCATTTTAGAGATTCCTTTACCAAAAAAAAGCCTTAATAATTTCTTTACCTGTAAAATTACAGATTTGGCCTAACTTATGGTCAAATTTAAAACATTATTAAAACATACTTATCTTGATGACTATACTGAATAATATCCCAGAATCCACAAGAGTAGTTTTGCGCAAATGAATTAAATTTGGAAGATGATTGGAAATGATAAACATTATTTACGAAGGAAATAAATTCATTTTTTACAAATTGAAAAAAGAAAAAGATTCCATTTATCAATTTACTTTTTCGTTAGCTTTACTGGGATTTAGATTTGAAATAAAAAGTTAACATTTTACTTATTTAGATAAACAAATCTGTTATACTTAATGCTCATTTATATTAGTTTTTCTCATATAATATGGATGTACTTGCTTTTCACATTTGTTCCCTCAAACACATGCATTTACCCACAATCTCCCTAACTTTATTCCCATTGGTTCAGCACATTATACTTTCAGCTATTCATTATACATAAGACATTTCTAGGTCCCCAACTGTTCTCTTCCTATCTCTGTGTTTTATTGTCCAGAGGCTTTGCAAACAGACACGATTCTGCTCTAAAAACTTGAATTATTAGGAATTTGAAAAAGTCTTCTTTTTCCTTCCAAAATAAAAGATACCTGGGGTTAAAAGAGTTTAAATAAAGGCAGTGGATGTGAATTACCACATGCGAAATGACATTGTTTAGCTAGCTTGTAATGCTCAAATCATACTCATATTTAAGGTAAAAGTAATGTATTTATTTCATGCATGCTGATTTTTTTTGGACACGGGGAATTTGTAAGATATTGCTTAAAATTTCTAAATTTCCTTTATGTCTTAACAAATGCAAATCTTTTAAATATTTATTTTTTAATAATATTAAAAAAAATTTTTAAATCTTTAGCCTCACCCTGTGATCCCACTTTCATCCTGGGCTGTGCTCCCTGCAATGTGATCTGCTCCGTTGTTTTCCAGAAACGATTTGATTATAAAGATCAGAATTTTCTCACCCTGATGAAAAGATTCAATGAAAACTTCAGGATTCTGAACTCCCCATGGATCCAGGTAAGACCAAGATTTTGTCTTCCTCAGAAACCATTTCTGCTCTTTTTTCTGATAAGAACAAAATTCTATATGGACCAAGCCATGAAGTGCATGTTTGAATACCACAGTCCTGCTCAGAAATTTATGAAGTGAACATCTGGGAAAGATGACCAAGCCTTTTATTTTACACACAGAAAATGAATGTCCAAATACAGGAGTGGCTTTCAAGCCCAATGGCTTCCTGACCAGTGGTTTATCCACTAAATCCCAAAACCTGTTTCAAAAAGCCCAAAAGCATGTCCATATCACCCCATGGACATCCGGGTCCTTTCTGAAGACTTCCATTACTCAGTAGGCTTATCCTCCAATCAATGCTTACTGACCTCTTCATCACATTACTTGGCAGAAATATTCTAATTTAGGGAAAGATTATCTCCATCAAGGAGGGAAAATATTTGTGACCATAGAAGGTGCCAGGAAACACTGAGTAGGGCAGATGTGTTTGATGCTGCTGCTGAGAACCTGGCTGATGAAGCAGATAGGTTAGGAATGACAAAAATGATTGGTTTTATGGTGTATGAAGCATAAACAAACATCCAAATTTTACCCTGTGCTGAACTGGCATGCCCTACACTCTGCCTAAATAATAATTGTGTGATCTTAGAGAAATCACTTAACTGCTCAGGTGCATGGCTGGGTTTTAAGGTATCTTTGAGCTGCTCCCACTTCTAAAATACTGATTCCATTTTTGAAGCTACTTGACAGAAATAAAAACAGTGGGTTCTAGCTTTAACATCTAGTGTCATCAACTAAATAAAAAATCATACTAATTCATGCCATCTTATATTTCAAGGTTGTAGGAAAGACTTGGTTTAAAAATGAGAAAATTGATATTAAAATGCTTTTATACAATAAAAATGATGTATGAGTGAAGAAAATAATTACCACCTTTGATTTCCTGTTCAAAATTTTCAGCCTCCAATCTTTAGGCACAGAAAATTGCTATACATGCACAATAAAAATTTCCCCATCAGAAGCGCAAGGGGTCAGGGAATTCCCTTTCCTAGCCAAGCAAAGCTGTGAACAGATGGCACCTGGAAAATCGGGTCACTCCCACCCTAATATTGTGCTTTTCCAGTGGTCTTAGCAAATGGCACAGCAGGAGATTATATCCCGCACTTGGCTCAGAGGGTCCCATGCCCACGGAGCCTCGCTCATTGCCAGCACAGCAGTCTGAGATGGAACTGCAAGGCAGCAGCGAGGCTGGGGAAGGGGTGCCCACCATTGCTGAGGCTTGAGTAGGTAAACAAACCCGCCAGGAAGCTCGATCTGGGTGGAGCCCACTGTAGTTCAAGCAGGCCTGCCTGCCTCTGTAGAATCCACCTCTGGGGGCAGGGCATAGCCAAACAAAAGGCAGCAGAAACCTCTGCAGACTTAAATGTCCCTGTCTGACAGCTTTGAAGAGAATAGTAGTTCTCCCAGCATGGAGTTTGAGATCTGAGAATGGACAGACTGCCTCCTCAAGTGGGTCCCTGACCCCTGAATAGCCTAACTGGGAGGCACCCCCCAGTAGGGGCAGATTGACAACTCACAGGGCCGGGTACCCCCTCAGACAAAACTTCCAGAGGAACGGTCGGGCAGCAACATTCGCTGTTCAGCAATATTCGCTGTTCTGCAGCCACCGCTGCTGATACCCAGGCAAACAGGGTCTGGAGTGGACCTCCAGCAAACTTCAACAGACCTGCGGCTGAGGATCCTGACTGTTAGAAGGAAATCTAACAAACAGAAAGAACATTCACACCAAAACCCCATCTGTATGTCACCATCAACAAAGACCAAAGGTAGATAAAACCACAAAGATGGGGAAAAAACAGAGCAGAAAAACTGAAAATTATAAAATCAGAGTGCCTCTCCTCCTCCAAAGGAACGCAGCTCCTCACCAGCAATGGAACAAAGCTGGATGGGGAATGACTTTGATGAGCTGAGAGAAGAAGGCTTCAGATGATCAAACTTCTCCAACCTAAAGGAGGAAGTTCGAACCTGTCGCAAAGAAATTAAAACCTTGAAAAGAGATTAGATGAATGGCTAACTAGAATAACCAATGCAGAGAAGTCCTTAAAGGACCTGATGGAGCTGAAAACCATGGCAAGGGAACTATGTGACACATGCACAAGCTTCAGTAGTTGATTCAATCAACTGGAAGAAAGGGTATCAGTGATTGAAGATCAAATGAATGAAATGAAGTGAGAAGAGAAGTTTAGAGAAAAAAGAATAAAAAGAAATGAACAGAGCCTCCAAAAAATATGGACTATGTGAAAAGACCAAATCTATGTCTGACTGGTGTATCTGAAAGTGACAGGGAGAATGGAACTGAGTTGGAAAACACTCTGCAGGATATTATCCAGGAGAACTTCCCCAACCTAGGAAAGCAGGCTAACATTCAAATTCAGGAAATACAGAGAACGCCACAAAGATATTCCTCGAGAAGAGGAACTCCAAGACACATAATTGTCAGATTCACCAAAGTTGAAATGAAGGAAAAAATGTTAAGGACAGCCAGTGAGAAAGGTCAGGTTACCACAAAGGGAAGCCCGTCAGACTAACAGCAGATCTCTTGGCAGAAACTCTACAAGCCAGAAGAGAATGGGGGCCAATATTCAACATTCTTAAAGAAAAGAATTTTCAACCCAGAATTTCATATCCAGCCAAACTAAGCTTCATAAGTGAAGGAGAAATAAAATACTTTACAGACAAGCAAATGCTGAGATATTTTGTCACCACCAGGCCTGCCCTAAAAGAGCTCCTGAAGGAAGCAGTAAACATGGAAAGGAACAATTGGTACCAGCCCCTGCAAAAACGTGCCAAATTGTAAAGACCATCGAGGCTAGGAAGAAACTGCATCAACTAATGAGCAAAATAACCAGCTAACATCATAATGACAGGATCAAATTCACACATAACAATATTAACCTTAAATATAAATGGGCTAAATGCTCCAATTAAAAGACACAGACTGGCAAATTGGACAGAGTCAAGACTCATCAGTGTGCTGTATTCAGGAAACCCATCTCACATGCAGAGATGCACATAGACTCAAAATAAAGGGAAGGAGGAAGATCTACCAAGCAAATGGAACACAAAAAAAAGACAGGGGTTGCAATCCTAGTCTCTTATAAAACAGACTTGAAACCAACAAAGATTAAAAGAGACAAATGCCATTACATAATGGTAAAGGGATCAATTCAATAAGAAGAGCTAACTATCCTAAATATATACGCACCCAATACAGGAGCACCCAGATTCATAAAGCAAGTCCTTAGAGACCTACAAAGAGACTTAGACTCCCACACAATAATAATGGGAGACTAACACCCCACTGTCAACATTAGACACATCAACGAGACAGAAAATTAACAAGGATATCCAGGAATTGAACTCAGCTCTGCACCAAGCGGACCTAATAGATATCTACAGAAATCTCCACCCCAAATCAACAGAATATGCATTCTTCTCAGCACCACACTGCACTTATTCCAAAATTGACCACATAGTTGGAAGTAAGGCACTCCTCAGGAAATGTAAAAGAACAGAAATTATAACAAACTGTCTCTCAGACCACAGTGCAATCAAACTAGAACTCAGGATTAAGAAACTCACTGAAAACCACTCAACTACATGGAAACTGAACAATCTGCTCCTGAATGACTACTGGGTACATAAAGAAATGAAGGCAGAAATAAAGATGTTTTTTGAAACCAATGAGAACAAAGACACAACATACCAGAATCTCTGGGACACATTTAATGCAGTGTGTAGGGGGAAATTTATAGCACTAAGTACATGCGAGAAAGCAGGAAAGATCTAAAATTGACACCCTAACATCACAATTGAAAGAACTAGAGAAGCAAGAACAAACACATTCAAAAGCTAGCAGAAGGTAAGAAATAACTAAGATCAGAGCAGAACTGAAGGAAATAGAGACACAAAAAGCCCTTCAAAAAACCAATGAATCCAGGAGCTGGTTTTTGGAAAAGATCAACAAATTGATAGGCCACTAGCAAGACTAATAGAGGAAAAGAGAGTAGACTCAAATAGATACAATAAAAAATGATAAAGGGGATATCACCACCGATCCCACAGAAATACCAACTACCATCAGCGAATACTATAAACACCTCTACGCAAATAAATTAGAAAATCTAGAAGAAATGGATAAATTCCTGGACACATACACCTTCCCAAGACTAAACCAGGAAGAAGTTGAATCTCTGAATAGACCAATAACAGGCTCTGAAAATGAGGCAATAATTAATAGCTTACCAAACAAAAAAAGTCAAGGACCAGATAGATTCATGCCAAATTCTACCAGAGGTACAAGGAGGAGCTGGTACCATTCCTTCTGAAACTATTCCAATCAATAGAAAAAGAGGGAATCCTCTTTAACTCATTTTATGAGGCCAGCATCATCCTGATACCAAAGCCTGGTGGAGACACAACAAAAAAAGAGAATTTTAGACCAATATCCCTGATGAACATCGATGCAAAAATCCTCAATAAAATACTGGCAAACTGAATCCAGCAGCACATCAAAAAGCTTATCCACCATGATTAAGTGGGCTTCATCCCTGGGATGCAAAGTTGGTTGAAAATATGCAAATCAATAAATGCAATCCAGAATATAAACAGAACCAAAGACAAAAACCACATGATTATCTCAATAGATGCAGAAAAGGCCTTTGACAAAATTCAACAGCCTTTCATGCTAAAAACTCTCAATAAATTAGGTGTTGATGGGATGTATCTCAATAAGAGCTATTTATGACAAACACACAGCCAATATCATACTGAATGGACAAAAACTGGAAGCATTCCCTTTGAAAACTGGCACAAGACAGGGATGCCCTCTCTCACCACTCCTATTCAACATAGTGTTGGAAGTTCTGGCCAGGGCAATCAGGCAGGGGAAAGAAAGAAAATGTATTCAATTAGGAAAAGAGGAAGTCAAATTGTCCCTGTTTGCAGATGACATGATTGTATATCTAGAATACCCCATCATCTCAGCCCAAAATCTCCTTAAGCTGGTAAGCAACTTCAGCAGTCTGAGGATACAAAATCAATGTGCAAAAATCACAAGCATTCCTATACACGAATAACAGACAAACAGAGAGCCAGATCATGAGTGAACTCCCATTCACAATTGCTTCAAAGAGAATAAAATACCTAGGAATCCAACTTACAAAGGATGTGAGGACTTCTTCAAGGAGAACTACAAACCACTGCTCAATGAAATAAAAGAGGATACATACAAATGGAAGAACATTCCATGCTCATGGGTAGGAAGAATCAATATTGTGAAAATGGCCATACTGCCCAAGGTAATTTATAGATTCAATGTCATCCCCATCAAGCTACCAATGACTTTCTTCACAGAATTGAGAAAAACTACTTTGAAGTTCATATGGAACCAAAAAGGAGCCCGCATTGCCAAGTCAATCCTAAGCCAAAAGAACAAAGCTGGAGGCATCACGCTACCTGACTTCAAGCTATACTGCAAGGCTACAGTAACCAAAACAGCATAGTACTGGTACCTAAACAGAGATATGGACCAAAGGAACAGAACAGAGCCCTCAGAAAGAATACCACACATCTACAACCATGTGATCTTTGACAAACCTGACAAAAACAAGCAAATGGGGAAAGGATTCCCTATTTAATAAATGTTGCTGGGGAAACTGGCTAGCCATATGTAGAAAGCTGAAACTGGATCCCTTCCTTACACCTTATACAAAAATTAATTCAAGATGGATTAAAGACTTAAATGTTAGACCCAAAACCATAAAAACCCTAGAAGAAAACCTAGGCAATACCATTCAGGACATAGGCATGGGCAAGGACTTCATGTCTAAAACACCAAAAGCAATGGCAACAAAAGCCAAAATTCACAAATGGGATCCAATAAAACTAAAGAGCTTCTGCAAAGCAAAAGAAACTACCATCAGAGTGAATAGGCATCCTACAGAATGGGAGAAAATTTTTGCAATCTACTTATCTGACAAAGGGCTAATATCCAGAATCTACAAAGACCTCAAACGAATTTATAAGAAAAAAACAATCCCATCAACAAGTAGGTGAAGGATATGAACAGCCACTTCTCAAAAGAAGACATTTATGCAGCCAACAGACACATGAAAAAATGCTCATCATCACTGGCCATCAGAGAAATGCAAATCAAAACCACAATGAGATACCATCTCACACCAGTTAGAATGGTGATCATTAAAAAGTCAGGAAACAACAGGTGCTGGAGAGAATGTGGAGAAATAGGAACACTTTTACTCTGTTGGTGGGACTGTAAACTAGTTCAACCATTGTGGAAGTCAGTGTGGCGATTCCTCAGGGATCTAGAACTAGAAATACCATTTGACCTAGCAAACCAATTACTGGGTATATACCCAAAGGATTATAAATTATGCTGCTATAAAGACACATGCACACATATGTTTATTGTGACACTATTCACAATAGCAAAGACTTGGAACGAATCCAAATGTCCAACAATGATAGACTGAATTAAGAAAATGTGGCACATATACACCATGGAGTACTATGCAGCCATAAAAAAGGATGAGTTCATGTCCTTTGTAGGGACATGGATGAAGCTGGAAACCATCATTCTCAGCAAACTATTGCAAGGACAAAAAAACAAACACCGCATGTTCTCATTCATAGGTGGGAATTGAACAATGAGAACACTTGGACACAGGAAGGGGAACATCACACACTGGGGCCTGTTGTGGGGTGGGGGGAGGGGGGAGGGATAGCATTGGGAGATATACCTAATGTAAATGACGAGTTAATGGGTGCAGCACACCAACCTGGCGCATGTATACATATGTAACAAACCTGCACATTGTGCACACATACCCTAGAACTTAAAGTGTAATAATATATATATATATAAAAATTTCCCCATCAAAATGGACATGATATCTTATTCATATTTATAGCTATAATTTCAATCAGGGCCTGATGTAAGATACATATATCTTATGACATGTTTATATTTAATATTCTTTTCTCTTTTAGGTCTGCAATAATTTCCCTCTACTCATTGATTGTTTCCCAGGAACTCACAACAAATTGCTTAAAAATGTTGGTCTTACAAAAAGTTACATTATGGAGAAAGTAAAAGAACACCAAGCATCACTGGATGTTAACAATCCTCGGGACTTTATCGATTGCTTCCTGATCAAAATGGAGCAGGTAAGATATTAGCAAGAGATCAGTATTTTGATTTCTTGTCCAATTTGTGATTCATTGAATCCTTATGTAATTTGCTAAGGATGTTTAAATGATCAGGCCAGTAATGCTTGACAAGCATCTTAATTACTTATTGTATTTATGGGACTGCACTAAACATCATGGAAAATACAAAATTGTCCAATGGCTAGAATCCATAGACCCTCTTCTTGAAATAAAAATAATCTATGTGAGTAGAATAATATAGACACTGCAGTCAAATGGAAGCAATTATAAATAAGTAGAAAATATAAAATATCCTACCATAAACTGAAGATGGATATCAATATTGCACATAGATTATGTGACAATGGAAAAGAATGGCTTATCATAAATGGGCTTCCTGTATGCCCTGCACATTGACATAGCCCTTAAAATATTTGCAGTGTGGAACAGAAGAAAGGTTTCAGATGGACTGAGTAGTTTGTGGAGAGGTGAGTGGTGGGAAAGAGTTGGTGGATGGAAGAGAGAAGGTTTAATTTAGTGTAACCTAAAATGAATTTGCACAAAGGAGTTGGACGTTGATGTTCATCAGGTAACCTGTGAGAGCGAATCCTGTTTTCATTGAACTATTTATTGAAAAAGCATATTTTTTCCTATTGAATTGTCTTGACAACCTCATTAAAAACCAGTTGAGTATATCACAACATACCAGAATCTCTGGGACACATTCAAAGCAGTGTGTAGAGGGAAATATATAGCACTAAATGCCCACAAGAGAAAGCAGGAAATATCCAAAATTGGCACCCTAACATCACAATTAAAAGAACTAGAAAAGCAAGAGCAAACACATTCAAGAGCTAGCAGAAGGTAAGAAATAACTAAAATCAGAGAAGAACTGAAGGAAATAGAGACACAAAAAACCCTTCAAAAAATTAATGAATCCAGGAGCTGGTTTTTTGAAAAGATCAACAAAATTAATAGACCACTAGCAAGACTAATAAAGAAGAAAAAGAGAAGAATCAAATAGATGCAATAAAAAATGATAAAGGGGATATCACCACCGATCCCACAGAAATACAAACTACCATCAGAGAATACTACAAACACCTCTATGCAAATAAACTAGAAAATCTAGAAGAAATGGATAAATTCCTGGACACATACACCCTCCCAAGACTAAACCAGGAAGAAGTTGAATCTCTGAATAGACCAATAACAGGCTCTGAAATTGTGGCAATAATCAATAGCTTACCAACCAAAAAGAGTCCAGGACCAGATGGATTCACAGCCGAATTCTACCAGAGGTTCAAGGAGGAACTGTTACCATTCCTTCTGAAACTATTCCAATCAATAGAAAAAGAGGGAATCCTCCCTAACACATTATGAGGCCAGCATCATCCTGATACCAAAGCCGGGCAGAGACATAACCAATAAAGAGAATTTTAGACCAATATCCTTGATGAACATTGATGCAAAAATCCTCAATAAAATACTGGCAAACCGAATCCAGCAGCACATCAAAAAGCTTATCCACCATGATCAAGTGGGCTTCATCCCTAGGATGCAAGGCTGGTTCAACATACGCAAATCAATAAACGTAATCGAGCATGTAAACAGAACCAAACACAAAAACCACATGATTATCTCAATAGATGCAGAAAAGGCCTTTGACAAAATTCAACAGCCCTTCATGCTAAAAACTCTCAATAAATTAGGTATTGATGGGAAGTATCTCAAAATAATAAGAGCTATCTATGACAAACCCACAGCCAATATCATACTGAATGGGCAAAAACTGGAAGCATTCCCTTTGAAAACTGGCACAAGACAGGGATGCCCTCTCTCACCACTCCTATTCAACATAGTGTTGGAAGTTCTGGCCAGGGCAATCAGGCAGGAGAAAGAAATAAAGGGTATTCAATTAGGAAAAGAGGAAGTCAAATTGTCCCTGTTTGCAGATGACATGATTGTATATCTAGAAAACCCCATTGTCTCAGCCCAAAATCTCCTTAAGCTGATAAGCAACTTCAGCAAAGTCTCAGGATACAAAATCAATGTACAC